>NC_137458.1:96673455-96889515 GCF_964235325.1 Thermobia domestica | reverse complement strand
AGCCAACCCTGCTAATAAGTAATTCCTTTTATTGCTGCAATGGTTAGTAATACTGTTTCTGACAAACTTAAGCTTTAAAGATCATATATTTTCGCGGTTCAAACGATCAATCACTGCGATTTTCAAGCTGTGTGTACCGAAGTATCCGCACGTGTACTCTGGGTACCGTGGGAGTTTTAATGAAACTATTTTAATTATTGGAATCTGAATTATTGTTCCCAGAATTGATGAAATTAGAACGTTCTTATCTGGCATGTTTTGATAGATGCTGAAATGCTGAGAATAAGAAAACTGAAAATGCAATTTTATTAATGAAAGGGTTTTGTACAACATGGAAAAAATATCATCATATGGAACAGCCACAAGAAGCTGGTGATGCAGATCTGAATAAGGATGTTAGTATAGGTGTTGTTCATAAGCAAAACCTGAGTCAAGACATTCTAGCAATAAAGAGACGGGAATCAGCTCCCAAAGTTCATTCAAATAGATTCTTACCACCCTGTATATATACCATGCCTTCTAACCCAGTATTATTTGGCTGCTTTTGCTCTCTCAGACTGTCGTGTTTCTCGGTGGGTCACGAAGCTAACTCCTTGGTGCAAGTATACTTACTAGAGATGAAAATCAACTAATGCAACTGAAAGGACCTTCCTGCCGCAGAGTTGGTCGAGTATTTTCACGCTTAAAAACGTTAAAATTGACACAATTTTGGATATATATATATATATATATTTTTTTTTTTTTTGGGGGGGGGGGGAGAATTTTTTGTTTGTTCAGGTAAGGTACCTTATTACTCACCTTCACGGTTTGTAGACATCAGCTGTCTCGCTTTTTCTTCCGTATTTTTTGTTTGTTTAGGTTAGGTTAACTTGTATATACCTTCACTTAGTAATTACATTTCCGTAACATCAACTCATTATCCCTGTAAATATTTTTATTTTTTTATTTACTTACTTATATTTTACCTGATTTTGGCGTTTCAAATCCAAAAATTTACCTTTTCCAAATTTCGTCATTTGTTAGGAAATTAACTGTCACTACCTTAGAAAGTATTTCTCATGTATTCCTTGGTGCATATTCACTTTAAGAGGACTTCATCGCTTTCCGTGCAAATAACGCGTCGGGAAATGTGTGGCCTAGGGGGGGGGGGGGGGTAGGCAAGTGAATGCGGGTTAGAACCCTGCAGGACACGTTGTTTTCTGTCTTTGATAGTGATGGCCCCCTATTACTAAAAAGTTAAAAATATGTCATAAAAACTAGACTAAAAAAAACACAAATCAACAAACTGCTAGACTACCACTAAAAAGTAAGAGCGCTATCTTACCAAACCAGGGTGGGAGCGCAGCAGTGTGACCGAGGGTTGGAAAAGTGTCTGTAGGAAAAAGGCACATCAGGGATGGTGAGTTTGCGCGTACACGAGGATGTCGCTAAGAGCACTACGTTACGTTAGGTTAGTTTCTTAACATATTCACCGCGATTACTTACCGCTATAGGGTCATTTCATGTGAAACCAACAAATTAAACAGGGATTTCTGACCCGACCATCTTAGATTTTTACCAAATTTTAGTATTTCGTAGGGATGGTCGAGATATGGAATTGTGCAAAATTGTAGCTCCCTGTATGGCGAAGTTTCTGAATTATAGGGGCTCAAAAATACGAAAAAATCTCCCACTTTGGTACATACACGAAACTTTCGGACAACACTGCTCTTGATCTAATTGGCGTAGAGAACTGATTCTTGTTTTGTTTGAAAGAGCATAAAATAAGCTTTCCTATGATATATCGCATGCCTAGTTTTGAAAGAATATCTACTTAAGGTCACCCAGTGTGACATTTTAACCTTGAACTTTTGAGGATGCATATCTTCGATTTTTCTAAAACTCGCATATAATTTACACACAAGTTTACTCTTTAACATAACGGAAATAGAAGTTGGGACAGTAATGAGAACTTTCAATAAAATTGTTTTTTTAGTAATAATTTGTTTGTACCAGACAGAGTTTTAATGTATAAAGCAATTTGCAATACTGCATTTAATTTACTGATAATAAAAAAGCGACAGCTATCGTGTCAAAACTGGAAAAGATTTTTTTTTTAAATAATGTACCACGAAAACCACATGAGTGACGCTTCCGCTTCGTATTCCTTATTAGTGGCATATTTTAAGTTCATGTGTTTTATATTTTGCCTTGCCCAATCACAAAATTGTTTTGTTGTTATTATCTGATCACTATAAGGTCTTTTCAAACTTGCACTTGCAGCAAGTCTCTTTGAAGTTTCCCCGAGTCCATCACACGTACTTTTTCCATGCGCGGCGGGAAAAAAAAAGTACAGAAATATCACTTTAATGTATCTAATATTGATGAAGTTCTTGTGATTTTTGTAATGAGCTGTTGCTCCATCGGAGAAAGAAAAATTTTATTAAATTTTCAGAACCGAATTTATCTCTTAGAAAGGTAAATATTTTCTGCAATAGGTGCACTAAAATTGTATCATGTTTGAGACAGTCATATCTGACGATCACATTGTCAGTTATAACTGTAGACGTTTGAGGATTTCTGGAGTAAATGCAAAAAATAGCTGCTTGACCGTTATTCCAGTGGAAACCTTGTGATGCTTCTACGAAAACGAACGAATAATTTTCTGCGAAATCGGAAAGAACAATGGACTGTTTATCAAGAAGTTTTTCTTTTAGATCCTTAAGATATGAAGATTGTTGATGAGTAAGTTCTTTTGCTATACGAGCCATGTAGTTAGTGCCAGTGAAATTCTTGCTGATGTTTTCTGACAGGTCAACTTTTTGGAAGTACAGTTAGGAATTTTACTTGCACATTTCTATCCGATGTTCGAATTTTTTTCTTTCAACTGCGTTATAATTTCACTTTCTGCTGCATTTTGCTTCCCATACTCTGTAGAAATGTAATAATTTTGTAATCTTTTGGGCTGCGGTTCAGAGATTCTAACTCACTGCTCAATATCACTATTTCCAGCATCGGTGCTGCTAATCATCACACTCTGTTATTACAGGATTTGCACCCGCATCACAAGGTGTTGCTAAATTCTTACGACAGGAATCACAAATTTTAAATCCATCTTTTAGCGATGAACACTTTGAAATCATCTAAGGCAACATATTTCTCAAATTTCTTTTGACATTCCCATGTCCTTCTATATTAAATGCATTGCAGCAAACTGTCTTCTTGAATCTTGATGACATTATTCTGATATAACAATTCGTTAAATAAGACTGACTATTGTAAAAATGACTAAACAGAAACCACAATCAAGCTTCTGTTTTCAAGTACAAAGTCAGCACCAGCACATAAACAGCTCAATCGTACATTTGAACGTGTGGACTCAGTCCTCTATCAACACATTCCTCTAACGTATCCACACCTCTCAATCTTCCAAACCTTTCTGTAGCAGATGACTGCGCAATCTATCATGCTGTTGTGCAATGCTACAGTGTTGCAAACTGCTTTATACATTAAAACTCTCTCTGGTACAAACAAATTTAGAAAAATTGAAGATATGCATCCTCAAAAGTTCAAGGTCAAAAGGTCACACTGGGTGACCTTAAATAGATATTGTTCCAAAACTAGGCATGCGATATATCGTTGGAAAGCTTATTTTATGCTCTTTCAAACAAAACAAGAATCAGCTCTCTACGCCAATTAGATCAAGAGCAGTGTTGCCCGAAAGTTTCGTGTATGTCCCAAAGTGGGCGATTTTTTCGTATTTTTAAGCCCCCATAATTCAGAAACTTCGTCACACAGGAAGCTACAACTTTGCACAATTCCATATCTCGACAATCCCTACGAAATACTAAAATTTGGTAAAAATCTAAGATGGTCGGGTTGTGGACTTTGCTGATTTCAAATGGAATGACCCTATAGTTTGTATAATTTTGACACTGCCTTCGGGAAACTATAAACAATTGATCGTTTATGGTAGAGGACTTGAATAAGTACCCTGATAAATAACCTTCCATGTGATTACTTTTTTTACGCAATCAATACATTTGAATATATAACTGTTCCTTCATTGTTTATTTTCAATGTCTTCCTTCATTTGCTCTACTTTCTGTCTGTCCCGCTCCCCGAAACGTAATAACTTTTTTCTTTACCAATACAGCCCATGTTATTATAAAACTCAAAATGATATATCCGTCACATCGAGTTGCCATCATTAAATATGAGGAACTAACTTCCTCATTATACCCTAATATCTTATCTCAGCATGTTTCCTCTCAAACTACTACCAGCAACAAGCAGCTTTCCACCTATGAATACCACATTAAATTTGTTTAGTTAACTTCACGAAAAATAATAACAAAAATAACGAACTCACAATTTCTCCCTTGTTCACCAGTATAGCTAGCCACAGTCGGTGACGTGCCTGCTCCCGTCGGATGTACCACCCTCGCTGCCGCTCGGATCCCCCTAATGTTCTCATCTGATTCGGGTAGATATCATTCCTGCTTTTCACTGGCCACCTAGCACATGTTGGGTTTTGCTCTAATTTTTATGGGGTAATAGTATACATGAGAACCCCCTGATCTGCGTTTCTTCTGTGTTCTATTACCACTTCTACATGAAATACCATAAATTTTCTACGTAGTGCAATAGTAAGAAGTATCCATGTGCACAAGACATGCGATATGCGTTAAATCCCCCCCCCCACACACATAGTCATAGATAAAGTACAAGTGCACTACACATGCAGATATAAAGTACAGGTACGTTCTTTTTTATTTTCGTATCAGTCGATAAGTAAATAAAAGTCGCTTTGTTACCCCCTTTGTAAGTTCGTACATACTCAATGAAAAATCCCTAAAAGTATGAGCGTCCTGCTCCTTCGGGAACTGATGCAGCTTCATATATACTATATCCTTTTAGGGCAGTATTTGCAAGCAATCAGTACAATGGTATGTGTAAAAGCAAAAGGGCTCAATTTTAAAAGAACTAATAACAAAGTAAATAATTTCTACAAAAAAAAAAAAAAAAAATGTAAATCTCGGTGCTGATGTAGTTTTGACAGATTTACAAGAGAAATTGAATACTTTGTATGAAAAGATATACTTATAACGAACATATTTCTGCAAGTGACAAAATTTTATACAAAGTAATACAGCCGTATTTCAGGTTTACAAGTGTAAAATCATTACAAATGCTTTATGGTGGATAAAATACGTGAGTGCCTACGAAAGATGACTCTATTAGACGTTATTTTCCGCCGGCGGTGTATTTCTGCATAGTATACAGAAGCTGTATTTTATGTTTACAAGTGGAACGTTACTAGTGCAAAGCCACGGCATGTGCTATTGAAACTCGCATATTTGCCGAAATCCACTTCTTTCTCAATGTCCTCACTTACGCGCCTGCTCCCTTCTGACGCACCTCCGCGTTGCCCCCACAGGTCCACCAGCTTTGCCCTACTCAGACTCGGATAGATAGCATTCGTGCTTTTTAGTGGCCACCTAGTACCACAGCTTGGTTTGTGCTTTTGCACTGTAGTTCTTATACCGTATTTATACGCGAATCGAAAAAGAATTGTATTTTTTCAATAATTATCTCTGGTGGACCCCTTGAATTTTATCTATGCCATCAGATATTTTCATGTCGCTCAGCGCAAATCTTTTAGGAGACAATAGGAAGTAAATTAGTGAAAGAATTACAATTTATTAACAATTACTTCTGGTAGTGAGCCAAAACTACACCTGCACGTAAATTTCTATGATATTCTTGTCTTTTGAGCTTGATTTCAGTTTAACGTCTCTCTAAGCAATGACACTATGAGACGTGGTCCTACAGCTTAACGTGGGATCCGAACGACATGCGCTCTCGCCGGGAATCGAATCCAGATCTCATAGTCTACAAGATTACTTTGATACAGGAAATATCAACATTAACATATTCTTATACGTTGCAATTTCTTAATAGTTAAAATATACATCTTATTTGAATTAACTTGTCACATACCTCCCACTTAGAGCCAACATATTGAAAGTACTTCACACGTACGTCCTACACCAACTTCTCTCAGATGTCGATCTTATTTTGTTACGTAAAGTTAAGAGGAGGATAGCAACTAGATTAACCAAAAATAATTCAAATGAAGAAGAAGAGGACGAGAGAAAGTGAGCGTTGTTATTGTTGTTGTAGATAGCGTCAATAAACTGGCAAAATTTAACATTACCACTGTCTTGTATAAAACTTATCGGCAATTTACAAAATTAATTAAACGTGTAAAATTTAAAGAAGTGCTGTGGAATTTTTGTGACATTTGTGGTTTTCGGTTTTTTGAGAAAACCGGTTTTCTGGAAACCGAAAACCGCAAAACGGTTTTCTAAACCGAAACCGCAAAACGGTTTTCAAAATCGAAACCGAAAAAGCGGTTTTCAAAACCAAAATCGAAAAAACGGTTTTCAAAACCGAAATCGTAAAAACGGTTTTCAAAACCGAAACCGAAAAAGCGGTTTTCAAAACCAAAATCGCAAAAACGGTTTTCGAAACCGAAATCGTAAAAGCGGTGTTCAAAACCGAAACCGGAAAAAACGGTTTTCAAAACCGAAATAGCAAAAACGGTTTTCAAAACTGAAACCGCAAAAGCGGATTTCCAAACGGAAACCGCAAAAGCTCTTTTCGAAAGCGAAAGAAGCCCGAAACCGTGTTTGCAGTTTTATAAGCGAAACATTGTTTGTCCTTTTCAAAGCAGAAACAATGTTTGCTGTTTTTAACTACACCTTTTAAGAATTGTAAAAGCATCTATCGATCGAAACAATTGTATTGATTTATATGTGTGTTTTAACTTTTTTAGAATGGCTGTTATACGTTTCTTTTGCATTCCTTCTTTCTTTTTCTAAGTTTGAGTAATACAAGAGGGGGCGTTTAACTGAAACTAGGGTGAATTGACCAGTAAATGACCAGGTACCAATGAATGATCGAAAGCATGAAAATTACAGAAAAATAAGGTTTAATGAATGTATCAAATCTCAACCAACATTGCATCCTGTTGCGTCAACATATAGAAGCAAGACACGCTCTTATTGGCTTTACCAGTCATATGTGTATGAGTGAAAGATGGCGGACAAAAAGTGATGTTTACATCAGCTCCTGTTATAACTATGTTGCTACTAATGGACGTAAAATAACTGGCATAATACAATGTACTAATAAGCAGGGTTGGCAAAAACCATGGTTTTTATTGAAAAAAAAAAAAGTTTTTTTTTTTTTGTTTAAACCAGGTTTTTTGGTTTAAACCAGGTTTATTTGATTTAAATAATTTGCTCTATATATTCATATCATATATGGACAGAAATAAGTTTGTTTCGCCTTGATGTTATTATGCAACAGCCGGGTTATGCTGGAAGGGGTCACATAAGCTTAAAGCGGAATAAAAACTGTTTCTCGAGTTACATCCGAGAGAAATTGTCCTCCATTTGAACTCGGAACCAGGACTAATTGGCCACAAATGCGATACGTCTGCCGACTCACTCACCAAGGAATCCTGATAAAAATACGTTGTACTGATCTTTACATGCTTCTTAATATAGCTCTCAAGAGTCATTTCAGAAGGACAAAAAGATAAACAGTTGCACAAGTGAAACCATTATACTGAATTACATATGGACAATTTCAAAGTACTACGGAGTACAGAAGAACTAATTTAATTCAAGTTAGTTAACAACGACTTTTATTGGTTCAAATTAAAGAAATACAACGACTTAATTTGCATATCACAAAGATACGAATTATTTGAGCCCACTTTGGCTCAGACTAATTTATACATAAATAGATATCGAAGATACTTCTCATTTCACTAAATGCCTCTCGCGGGATCTGTATGACCCTCCCCCCCCCACACACACACAAAGTACGGCATTTCGATGTATTTTATCAATAGTAAACATTGAAACAAAACAATATTTAGAATGTTTCTTTGATTGCAATTACATAACAATAATAACTACACAAAAAATCACAAAACAAACATTTATAAACTTACATAAAAAAAGTTGCTTTTGTAGTATAATCTTTTAGAGTAATGAATGGGGAATTTAGGTCTGAATATAATACGAATAATATACGGGAGTGAAACGTGATAACCCACAAATGTGTGTTCATCAAGATTTTACAAACACTTACACTTTTACGAACATTTTCGTTTTTTGGTTTAAACCACCTTGGTTTAAACCAGCCAACCCTGCTAATAAGTAATTCCTTTTATTGCTGCAATGGTTAGTAATACTGTTTCTGACAAACTTAAGCTTTAAAGATCATATATTTTCGCGGTTCAAACGATCAATCACTGCGATTTTCAAGCTGTGTGTACCGAAGTATCCGCACGTGTACTCTGGGTACCGTGGGAGTTTTAATGAAACTATTTTAATTATTGGAATCTGAATTATTGTTCCCAGAATTGATGAAATTAGAACGTTCTTATCTGGCATGTTTTGATAGATGCTGAAATGCTGAGAATAAGAAAACTGAAAATGCAATTTTATTAATGAAAGGGTTTTGTACAACATGGAAAAAATATCATCATATGGAACAGCCACAAGAAGCTGGTGATGCAGATCTGAATAAGGATGTTAGTATAGGTGTTGTTCATAAGCAAAACCTGAGTCAAGACATTCTAGCAATAAAGAGACGGGAATCAGCTCCCAAAGTTCATTCAAATAGATTCTTACCACCCTGTATATATACCATGCCTTCTAACCCAGTATTATTTGGCTGCTTTTGCTCTCTCAGACTGTCGTGTTTCTCGGTGGGTCACGAAGCTAACTCCTTGGTGCAAGTATACTTACTAGAGATGAAAATCAACTAATGCAACTGAAAGGACCTTCCTGCCGCAGAGTTGGTCGAGTATTTTCACGCTTAAAAACGTTAAAATTGACACAATTTTGGATATATATATATATATATATATATTTTTTTTTGGGGGGGGGGGGAGAATTTTTTGTTTGTTCAGGTAAGGTACCTTATTACTCACCTTCACGGTTTGTAGACATCAGCTGTCTCGCTTTTTCTTCCGTATTTTTTGTTTGTTTAGGTTAGGTTAACTTGTATATACCTTCACTTAGTAATTACATTTCCGTAACATCAACTCATTATCCCTGTAAATATTTTTATTTTTTTATTTACTTACTTATATTTTACCTGATTTTGGCGTTTCAAATCCAAAAATTTACCTTTTCCAAATTTCGTCATTTGTTAGGAAATTAACTGTCACTACCTTAGAAAGTATTTCTCATGTATTCCTTGGTGCATATTCACTTTAAGAGGACTTCATCGCTTTCCGTGCAAATAACGCGTCGGGAAATGTGTGGCCTAGGGGGGGGGGGGGGGGGGGTAGGCAAGTGAATGCGGGTTAGAACCCTGCAGGACACGTTGTTTTCTGTCTTTGATAGTGATGGCCCCCTATTACTAAAAAGTTAAAAATATGTCATAAAAACTAGACTAAAAAAAACACAAATCAACAAACTGCTAGACTACCACTAAAAAGTAAGAGCGCTATCTTACCAAACCAGGGTGGGAGCGCAGCAGTGTGACCGAGGGTTGGAAAAGTGTCTGTAGGAAAAAGGCACATCAGGGATGGTGAGTTTGCGCGTACACGAGGATGTCGCTAAGAGCACTACGTTACGTTAGGTTAGTTTCTTAACATATTCACCGCGATTACTTACCGCTATAGGGTCATTTCATGTGAAACCAACAAATTAAACAGGGATTTCTGACCCGACCATCTTAGATTTTTACCAAATTTTAGTATTTCGTAGGGATGGTCGAGATATGGAATTGTGCAAAATTGTAGCTCCCTGTATGGCGAAGTTTCTGAATTATAGGGGCTCAAAAATACGAAAAAATCTCCCACTTTGGTACATACACGAAACTTTCGGACAACACTGCTCTTGATCTAATTGGCGTAGAGAACTGATTCTTGTTTTGTTTGAAAGAGCATAAAATAAGCTTTCCTATGATATATCGCATGCCTAGTTTTGAAAGAATATCTACTTAAGGTCACCCAGTGTGACATTTTAACCTTGAACTTTTGAGGATGCATATCTTCGATTTTTCTAAAACTCGCATATAATTTACACACAAGTTTACTCTTTAACATAACGGAAATAGAAGTTGGGACAGTAATGAGAACTTTCAATAAAATTGTTTTTTTAGTAATAATTTGTTTGTACCAGACAGAGTTTTAATGTATAAAGCAATTTGCAATACTGCATTTAATTTACTGATAATAAAAAAGCGACAGCTATCGTGTCAAAACTGGAAAAGATTTTTTTTTTAAATAATGTACCACGAAAACCACATGAGTGACGCTTCCGCTTCGTATTCCTTATTAGTGGCATATTTTAAGTTCATGTGTTTTATATTTTGCCTTGCCCAATCACAAAATTGTTTTGTTGTTATTATCTGATCACTATAAGGTCTTTTCAAACTTGCACTTGCAGCAAGTCTCTTTGAAGTTTCCCCGAGTCCATCACACGTACTTTTTCCATGCGCGGCGGGAAAAAAAAAGTACAGAAATATCACTTTAATGTATCTAATATTGATGAAGTTCTTGTGATTTTTGTAATGAGCTGTTGCTCCATCGGAGAAAGAAAAATTTTATTAAATTTTCAGAACCGAATTTATCTCTTAGAAAGGTAAATATTTTCTGCAATAGGTGCACTAAAATTGTATCATGTTTGAGACAGTCATATCTGACGATCACATTGTCAGTTATAACTGTAGACGTTTGAGGATTTCTGGAGTAAATGCAAAAAATAGCTGCTTGACCGTTATTCCAGTGGAAACCTTGTGATGCTTCTACGAAAACGAACGAATAATTTTCTGCGAAATCGGAAAGAACAATGGACTGTTTATCAAGAAGTTTTTCTTTTAGATCCTTAAGATATGAAGATTGTTGATGAGTAAGTTCTTTTGCTATACGAGCCATGTAGTTAGTGCCAGTGAAATTCTTGCTGATGTTTTCTGACAGGTCAACTTTTTGGAAGTACAGTTAGGAATTTTACTTGCACATTTCTATCCGATGTTCGAATTTTTTTCTTTCAACTGCGTTATAATTTCACTTTCTGCTGCATTTTGCTTCCCATACTCTGTAGAAATGTAATAATTTTGTAATCTTTTGGGCTGCGGTTCAGAGATTCTAACTCACTGCTCAATATCACTATTTCCAGCATCGGTGCTGCTAATCATCACACTCTGTTATTACAGGATTTGCACCCGCATCACAAGGTGTTGCTAAATTCTTACGACAGGAATCACAAATTTTAAATCCATCTTTTAGCGATGAACACTTTGAAATCATCTAAGGCAACATATTTCTCAAATTTCTTTTGACATTCCCATGTCCTTCTATATTAAATGCATTGCAGCAAACTGTCTTCTTGAATCTTGATGACATTATTCTGATATAACAATTCGTTAAATAAGACTGACTATTGTAAAAATGACTAAACAGAAACCACAATCAAGCTTCTGTTTTCAAGTACAAAGTCAGCACCAGCACATAAACAGCTCAATCGTACATTTGAACGTGTGGACTCAGTCCTCTATCAACACATTCCTCTAACGTATCCACACCTCTCAATCTTCCAAACCTTTCTGTAGCAGATGACTGCGCAATCTATCATGCTGTTGTGCAATGCTACAGTGTTGCAAACTGCTTTATACATTAAAACTCTCTCTGGTACAAACAAATTTAGAAAAATTGAAGATATGCATCCTCAAAAGTTCAAGGTCAAAAGGTCACACTGGGTGACCTTAAATAGATATTGTTCCAAAACTAGGCATGCGATATATCGTTGGAAAGCTTATTTTATGCTCTTTCAAACAAAACAAGAATCAGCTCTCTACGCCAATTAGATCAAGAGCAGTGTTGCCCGAAAGTTTCGTGTATGTCCCAAAGTGGGCGATTTTTTCGTATTTTTAAGCCCCCATAATTCAGAAACTTCGTCACACAGGAAGCTACAACTTTGCACAATTCCATATCTCGACAATCCCTACGAAATACTAAAATTTGGTAAAAATCTAAGATGGTCGGGTTGTGGACTTTGCTGATTTCACATGGAATGACCCTATAGTTTGTATAATTTTGACACTGCCTTCGGGAAACTATAAACAATTGATCGTTTATGGTAGAGGACTTGAATAAGTACCCTGATAAATAACCTTCCATGTGATTACTTTTTTTACGCAATCAATACATTTGAATATATAACTGTTCCTTCATTGTTTATTTTCAATGTCTTCCTTCATTTGCTCTACTTTCTGTCTGTCCCGCTCCCCGAAACGTAATAACTTTTTTCTTTACCAATACAGCCCATGTTATTATAAAACTCAAAATGATATATCCGTCACATCGAGTTGCCATCATTAAATATGAGGAACTAACTTCCTCATTATACCCTAATATCTTATCTCAGCATGTTTCCTCTCAAACTACTACCAGCAACAAGCAGCTTTCCACCTATGAATACCACATTAAATTTGTTTAGTTAACTTCACGAAAAATAATAACAAAAATAACGAACTCACAATTTCTCCCTTGTTCACCAGTATAGCTAGCCACAGTCGGTGACGTGCCTGCTCCCGTCGGATGTACCACCCTCGCTGCCGCTCGGATCCCCCTAATGTTCTCATCTGATTCGGGTAGATATCATTCCTGCTTTTCACTGGCCACCTAGCACATGTTGGGTTTTGCTCTAATTTTTATGGGGTAATAGTATACATGAGAACCCCCTGATCTGCGTTTCTTCTGTGTTCTATTACCACTTCTACATGAAATACCATAAATTTTCTACGTAGTGCAATAGTAAGAAGTATCCATGTGCACAAGACATGCGATATGCGTTAAATCCCCCCCCCCCCCCACACACACATAGTCATAGATAAAGTACAAGTGCACTACACATGCAGATATAAAGTACAGGTACGTTCTTTTTTATTTTCGTATCAGTCGATAAGTAAATAAAAGTCGCTTTGTTACCCCCTTTGTAAGTTCGTACATACTCAATGAAAAATCCCTAAAAGTATGAGCGTCCTGCTCCTTCGGGAACTGATGCAGCTTCATATATACTATATCCTTTTAGGGCAGTATTTGCAAGCAATCAGTACAATGGTATGTGTAAAAGCAAAAGGGCTCAATTTTAAAAGAACTAATAACAAAGTAAATAATTTCTACAAAAAAAAAAAAAAAAAAAAAAAATGTAAATCTCGGTGCTGATGTAGTTTTGACAGATTTACAAGAGAAATTGAATACTTTGTATGAAAAGATATACTTATAACGAACATATTTCTGCAAGTGTCAAAATTTTATACAAAGTAATACAGCCGTATTTCAGGTTTACAAGTGTAAAATCATTACAAATGCTTTATGGTGGATAAAATACGTGAGTGCCTACGAAAGATGACTCTATTAGACGTTATTTTCCGCCGGCGGTGTATTTCTGCATAGTATACAGAAGCTGTATTTTATGTTTACAAGTGGAACGTTACTAGTGCAAAGCCACGGCATGTGCTATTGAAACTCGCATATTTGCCGAAATCCACTTCTTTCTCAATGTCCTCACTTACGCGCCTGCTCCCTTCTGACGCACCTCCGCGTTGCCCCCACAGGTCCACCAGCTTTGCCCTACTCAGACTCGGATAGATAGCATTCGTGCTTTTTAGTGGCCACCTAGTACCACAGCTTGGTTTGTGCTTTTGCACTGTAGTTCTTATACCGTATTTATACGCGAATCGAAAAAGAATTGTATTTTTTCAATAATTATCTCTGGTGGACCCCTTGAATTTTATCTATGCCGTCAGATATTTTCATGTCGCTCAGCGCAAATCTTTTAGGAGACAATAGGAAGTAAATTAGTGAAAGAATTACAATTTATTAACAATTACTTCTGGTAGTGAGCCAAAACTACACCTGCACGTAAATTTCTATGATATTCTTGTCTTTTGAGCTTGATTTCAGTTTAACGTCTCTCTAAGCAATGACACTATGAGACGTGGTCCTACAGCTTAACGTGGGATCCGAACGACATGCGCTCTCGCCGGGAATCGAATCCAGATCTCATAGTCTACAAGATTACTTTGATACAGGAAATATCAACATTAACATATTCTTATACGTTGCAATTTCTTAATAGTTAAAATATACATCTTATTTGAATTAACTTGTCACATACCTCCCACTTAGAGCCAACATATTGAAAGTACTTCACACGTACGTCCTACACCAACTTCTCTCAGATGTCGATCTTATTTTGTTACGTAAAGTTAAGAGGAGGATAGCAACTAGATTAACCAAAAATAATTCAAATGAAGAAGAAGAGGACGAGAGAAAGTGAGCGTTGTTATTGTTGTTGTAGATAGCGTCAATAAACTGGCAAAATTTAACATTACCACTGTCTTGTATAAAACTTATCGGCAATTTACAAAATTAATTAAACGTGTAAAATTTAAAGAAGTGCTGTGGAATTTTTGTGACATTTGTGGTTTTCGGTTTTTGAGAAAACCGGTTTTCTGGAAACCGAAAACCGCAAAACGGTTTTCTAAACCGAAACCGCAAAAACGGTTTTCAAAACCGAAACCGAAAAAGCGGTTTTCAAAACCAAAATCGAAAAAACGGTTTTCAAAACCGAAATCGTAAAAACGGTTTTCAAAACCGAAACCGAAAAAGCGGTTTTCAAAACCAAAATCGCAAAAACGGTTTTCGAAACCGAAATCGTAAAAGCGGTGTTCAAAACCGAAACCGGAAAAAACGGTTTTCAAAACCGAAACAGCAAAAACGGTTTTCAAAACTGAAACCGCAAAAGCGGATTTCCAAACGGAAACCGCAAAAGCTCTTTTCGAAAGCGAAAGAAGCCCGAAACCGTGTTTGCGGTTTTATAAGCGAAACATTGTTTGTCCTTTTCAAAGCAGAAACAATGTTTGCTGTTTTTAACTACACCTTTTAAGAATTGTAAAAGCATCTATCGATCGAAACAATTGTATTGATTTATATGTGTGTTTTAACTTTTTTTTTATTTGCTCCAAGACTATTACGGTAATATGTGCAGCTCTGCGCGAAAGGGATAGTTCTATGGTTGTACAAGTCACAGCTAAATCAGGGTTGCCATATTTTAAAATCAGAAAAGTGGCGGGTTCTAAACCATACAGAGACTGATGTGAACTTGTGTGTTACAAATACTGACCTGGGATCCTTCCCACTTTTTTTTTTTTTTTTAGTTATTTCTTTGATGACACTTCCAATGTACTTTTCGGCTGCAGGGAAGCAAACTGGACCCGCAAAACGGTTTGTAAATTAGAACACGAAGAACACGAATCTGAAGAAATTTTGACATTTCGGATATCGGAACTCGAGATATTCGAACATAAAGTGACCATGGAAAAAAACTGGACCCCACCTGATTTTTATATATTTTGTAGACCACGAGGAACACGAATCTTAAGGAATTTTGACATTCCGAATTTCGGAACTCCAGATGTTCGAACATAAAGTGACCACGGAAGCAAAAAGGACCCTATTTGATTTCTATATATTGTGTAAACTAGACCAATATGAGCAATAATCTGAAGGAATTTCGACATTCCGACTTCCCGAATCCGAGATACTAGAACTTATACAGTAGTTTTATATAGTATGTATAAAAGTAGCGAGGAAAGTTCTGTCGCTTTTTGACCTAACACCTTAGAGCATCGATATGTCACCTAAGACGTACCTGGAAGATCAAAAATAGTACCCATCAGTATCACCGACCTTCTGCCAACGTTCGGGATGGGCATGGATTCCTTCGCGGTAGAACTTGGTTTGCCGTGAAGCGAAGAAGGTATCAAGTGCATTTCGCACCTCTACTACGGAGTTGAACTGGAGTTCTCTAAGGTGAGTGTCCAAGGAATGTAACAGGTGATAATCTGACGGTGCAATGTCCGGAAAGTATGGCGGATGCAATAGTGTTTCCCATCCAAAGCGTAGGATGGTGTCCCGGGTCATTCTATCCATGTGGGGCTTAGCGTTGTCCCATAACGGGAGAACCCTTTAGCGATTGAGAAGTGCTGGCTCCAGGCTTTTGAGTTTTTCTTGAACACGGCTCAACTGCTGACAGTACTTAGTCGCATTGATGTTCTACTCTGACCAGCCGGTAGCAGTTCCCGATGCACGATGTCGCGAGCAGTCCACCAAACACACAGGAGCACTTTCTGCTGCATTACTGGTTTCAGCTGTTTTGGAACCGGTTCATGGGATTTTAACCAATGATGACGATGCCGTGGAGCTTCGTACAGGACCCACTTCTCATCACATGTCAACATTCTGTCCAGAAATGAATTCTTCCTCAGACGAGTCAGCAAAGAAACACAGGTGTCTGCTCGCGTAGCCTTCTGAACCGGAGTAAAAATCATGTGGGACCCATAGACTCAACTTGTAATGCTTCCCAAGTTGATGGAGGTGCTGCTGAGTAGAAGTACTGGAGAAGATGCAGGGGTCAAAGGTCATGGAAAATTCCAGGGGGTCAAAGGTCATGGAACATACCAGAAGGGTCATCGTAGATCATGGCTATGGAGAAGGGAGGGGGTCATCTATCGTAGAAGAGGACAGGGTAGATGACGGGGGGACAGGGGGGAGACTTGAGATGGGTCATCATAGATCATGGGTATGGAGAAGAGTTGAGTTGAGTTGATTTTAGTTTAGCGTCCCGTTCAGCAGCGAGGCTATATGAGACGTGGACCTACTGATTAACGTGGAATCCGAACCACATGAGCTCCCGCCGGGAATCGAACCCGGGTTGAGTATGGAGAAGAGAGGGGGTCATCTATCGTAGAAGACGACAGGGTAGATGACGGGGGGGGGGAGAGATTTGCTTATGGTGAATGATGATAGATGATACTAGTAATATCTGGTTTGTACTTTCTTTTTCGGCATAACAGGGATGTGAAGTAAATGCGGTGAGAGTATATGGCAGAGGAAATTTGTTTAAATAAAGAATATATGAACTTCTTTAGGAAATATTAAATCTTTACTGTTTTATAGGTATACTCTGTACGCTGAACGATAGGAATAATGAATGAATAGGTCCCGGATTCAATTGCTGCTGGAAGCGTTTTGAAAGAAAAATGATTACAGTGGTTGGGATAGGACCTTGACGTGTAGATTCAGGTCACATGTAGCCATGCTTGTGAACGGGACGATCACTTTAATGCATTGTCAGAAAGCAGAGTTGTAAAATAATAATATGTCACCTTTGATGTTTTAAAGCGTGGATTGTATATTTAATAAAAAGGGGGGATAAAAATGCAAAAGTAAGCATTCCTGAGGTTATATCAAAAGGAGCTAGTGTTTTAAAACGAGATTTTAACTATTACTTGGATATGGTATGCAGCATAACCTCTCCCTGCAGGGATCAAACAGTGGATATGTTCGAGGCGGAATGTAAAAAAAATGAATACTTAATATAGGTATTAAAACATTTTTTTCTTAACATTAAGAAGCCGATTGAAAAAAAATAGAAATTTATTTTATTCGTATTGAAAAAAAAATGAATATATTAGGGAGGGAGATCTGTTACTTCTGACGACATATGTTAAGTTTATTCGCCTTAAATTAGAAGTAAAATCATTAATGAATCACAACATTATTATTTTAGTTTCGGTATTTGTACGAGAAATGTTGAGAAGTTTCTAGTTTGTTTCTGGAAGTTTCTTAAGACTGTTAGAATGGAGATGAGTCGTTATTGACGTAAGTTTCAGGAATTGGGTTGTTGTTTATTATGGCTGATAGTGGACATTCGTCAACTATAGATGCGTCACTGTTGAAAGGGTAATGAGTGACTAAGTATTTGAAAAAGTGTTTATCGAAGATGAGCTCATTGCTACCTGTTTACTCTGAGTGTTATGACTGGTAGTGGACGTTGGTCAACTATGGATGCGTCACCGTTGAAAGGGTAATGAGTGACTAAGTATTTGAAAAAGTGTTTATCGAAGATGAGCTCATTGCTACCTGTTTACTCTGAGTGTTATGACTGATAGTGGACATTGGTCAACTATGGATGCGTTAGTGTTGAAAGGGTAATGAATAAGTATTGGATAAAGTGTTTATCGAAGATGAGCTCATTGCTACACGTTTGCTCTGAAAGTAATCAACCCTAAATGGAACTTGAGAAACTTCTCGTAGTTGGTAATTGTATTGGAATATTTAGAAACGTCGAGAAGCGTGGTGACTATGTCATCGATGATTATTCTTGAAATAAAGTAAATACAAATTAATTAACAGGATTGATTACAATTTTTTTCTTGTGGTGATTAATCCACTACTTTAAGTTTTAAAAAATGAAAGCAATAATAGAATTTCAATCTTATAAAAATAATAATAATCAATTCATAGTGAAAGAAATATGTATTGTAGAAATTAATACGTATTCTTTCAGGCACTGGATAGTTCGTTCTCCGTATTGCGTAGATAGGTTAAAGGAAAAAGAAGCACGTTCAGCAAAATGGCTATGCGAAAATTATCATGGTATTATGTGGGAGCATGGCGAAATATCTTTTTCTAAAGTAAGAAAATTATTAATCGAATACAGCAAACCATGTAGACAAATATACACAAAGGGAAGAGAAAAAGCAAAATATTTAGGTAAAATATTAGGAAGAACAGTAATAGATTTGGATGATATATATTTTCCTAGCTTAAGAAAAATGACTTGTTTGGAGGGCATTAAATGCTGTTATCATAGAGCAAGGAAAGATAAAAATTATTGCTGTGCCCTTGAAAATGCAACCAAATTAGTACATTACGGTGAAGTTTTTAAGCTATTGTAGTTTATATGAAATTGTCGAGGAAACGAAAAAAAAAGGGAAATATTTGAGTCCCACGATTACGTTTGTTCGGTTAAGGGAGACGATGATGAAAGCAAGTTAATGATGATAAAGGAATTGGTGGAATGTGAAAGCGGGAGGAAACAAGAATACCTCTTGAAAACCCGTGTGCACAATGTTGTACATCGCAAACTTACTTTCGGAGGGGATCGAAGCGGGGAGGGGGGAGTGCACACATGAAAAGTAAGCGCTATACTAGATGAGTCAGCGTAACCCTCTTGTAAAGGAAACGAATGAGGATGGAAAGTGTGTAATATGAAATAATTTGTGTAATGTACTTAATTACTTCTGTTAGTACGGGGTAAATCCTCCTGAGTTTTATTAGTGCATCGAGTGTCAGAGTTTGATTTCTTGTGGGAGAATCTTAAAAAATCGAATGAATACAAGGTTTGAATTCCACCTTAAACTGCAGGTTTAATGCTTCATATAGCCTTGGTGCTGGAAAAGGGTAGACCTTTCCCATGACGATATGGATAGCGTATGTATCTTTTGCATTGGAGATCTGAGTTCGATATCTGGTGGAATCTTGCGGATTCCATGTTAAGCTCTCCTTCATATATCCTCGGTGTTGAAAAGGGATGTTAAATACTGACGCTATATGAGAACGATGTACAAGTGGAATTTGAATTATTGTAATGCTTTTCTTAAGGAAATTAAACGAACGTGAAACTACATGGATCATAAGCATGTATGGGGGGGGGTCGATAGTAGAGCGTTCATCTTTGGTATGAGGGGTTAATGGTTTGATGAAAGGGGGTTTGTGGTGAACAAATAGTATGTGCGGGTTTTTTCATAATTCTTCTGTTTCCTCGTACTTCCTTTAATGTATGTGGTATAATAGTTGGATGTAACATTGGGGGAGGGGGCGCGGTGGCTGAGTGGTAGAGCGTTCACCTACAGTGCTTGGGGTCCTGGGTTCAAACCCTGCTCTCACCTTGTGGACTTTGTTGAGGACAAACACCGGGCTGGTGGGTTTTCTCGGGGTTCTCCCGTTTCCTCCCACTTTCTTCATTCCACCATTTCATTCGTCTCTCATCATCAGCACCTCCTTTAGCCTAACCGGCATAACGTGGGACTTAAAAACTCAAAGATTTCCTTTCATTTCATTCGGATGTAACATTCAGAGATTTTATTTTTTTTAAAGAAATACATGTTAAGAGTGAGAAACAGGGATTACAAATCAGGGAATAACATTTATTTTTGCAATTATTAGGATATTGGTTGAGTGTATTGAACACAGAGGTTAAGTTGAAAAAGTGAATCACAGCAATGCGTTCAGATTAGTAAATTTGTTTCCTAGTGGGTAACGCAAGTACATTTTTACGCACTTAATTTGATGCATTTCAATTTGGGAATTAGCTTCTTCTTAATTTATCGTGTTTTTGATTGAATGATGTCATGCTATTGTGAGAAACTACTAGCAGAAATGAGATGTAAAGCATGATTTTAGTCATAGCATATGCTATGTTGTTATATTGTATATTAAAAAATGAATGAACTGGCATTGTGTCGCTAGATTTGTAGAAACTTTGAGAAACTTCATGTGGCATTTCCGGATAAATCCAGTGTTGTGATAAGAGATAACTAGTTTTGACCTGTGTTGTATGTGTAATGGTGACCCTTGTACTCTGCGTTGTGTTGTGTTGTAAACATCCTAGGTGGCCCCTGTACTTTGCGTGGTGTTGTAAACATCTAGAATATACGGTGTGCTAATTTTATGAGTATATATAATGGGTGAAGATGGAAGAGTTTGTATAGTTTAGAGCATTTTGTGACGCTGTGCAGAAGACGCTGTGGGAAAAGCTTTTGAGCATCATCAAATCATGGCTGACTGGAAGAATACATTGAACGACTTGAAGTAAGTAAGAAGAAAATTAATGTTTAAAGTTTGTAATTTTTAAAAAAGATAACAAATTATGGATATAAACTTGAAATTATTCTTAAATTTAAACTGCATTAACGTAAAAATATAGAGTAAAACTGTCTTTTGATGCATTACTTTATGAAGTTTTATATAGTAATTTCATGTTGAAGAAGGTGCTTTGTGATGAATAAATAACATGGGCGAGAGTTTTGTTAGGATGTTCCTTTCAGACACACTTTAGTTCATTATTTCAGTCATTCACATCATTTATTTAATTTTATTTACACTTTTGATGAAAGAATGGAGAAGATAATATGAGGTTTTAGTGAAGATAAATTATATAATAACGATCATTTATTGTAATTTCTTATAGGGTACTAGATGACCTCTTAGATCGTGTCGAGGAAGAGCTTCAGCATAATGAAAATGAATTTGGGGAAGAAAACGAATCTCAGAGGTATGTCATGGGAAAGTTTAATCATAGAAAAGTTTCGAGATAATTTTTCTTTAAGAACACTTTAAAAATAGGAAATGTATGTTATAATGATCGTTTGGATTAAGAACACTCGTTAAAAATAATCATAAATTTGAATGATTGAGAAAAAAATATTCTAGAGTAATTAGCTTTTGTAGTCTTTAAAGAAATTTGAGTTTGCTTTTTAATGTAAAGGTTTTGTTAAATTGAAGAAATCTTGCCTTTACAACGGACATTTATATTGCTTTAGTGTATTAGCTGCAATTTAATAAGAATTAATTTTTTATTTTATAATACTTCCTTGGTGTGGTTACAAAATGGAGGGTCCACTAAAATTGTACTTTCAATGTTGAAATAAATTTCTTTTAGTCTTATGGAAGAAGGGGATAATATTATTTAGTATGGTAATATGTAAAAAAGAACTAATTTCAGAAGACTTTCTACTTAATTGACATTAATTGTGGATCTTTTGTATGTTAGGTCCATGGAGATCATCCTAAGGGAAGACGCACCACCCCCAGTGTCGTACGAACGGGACTTCTCTCTTACGCAAGCTTTTGGAAAGGAATACTTGCGTAATGAGAAAGAGAAGCAAAAAGAGGAGGAGGAAGAAGATGGGTGTGATCTTCAAGAATATCATTTAGGAGAAAACAGGTTAGTTGTACATATTTTTTTTTCTTTTTACATTCTCAACCTCATAAGAAACTTATTGTTGATTATTATTTTATCGTAGTATCAGTGAAATAAATTTTTCGTGGTTTTAAGAAGAGTAATGTTCAGCTTAAACATGAATAATTAACGAGTTTAGTTGATTTTAAAATTAGCGAGACCTGCACTTACTGATGAATATGCAATCTGAACCACATGAGGTCCCACGCATAAGCTGCGTATGTTTAGCCAGAAAGGAGTTCGTGGATAGTTATTTACTATTATGTATTACAGCATAAACAGTAACTGATTTTTTATTATTATTATAGGTCCTTGGAATCGTTATTAATGGAAGGCCCATACCCGTCATCGTCTGCCAATTGGGACTTCTCATTAACTCAAACGTTTGGGAAAGAAGTTTCAACTGTAGAAGGTGGCCAAGAAGCAATGAGACAAGAAGAAAGCATGTAAGTATAAATCATTAAAAAGTTTTTTATTTATTCTTAATTTAGTAATAATTTTACGTTGCTAAAACGAGAAATATTAATGTATTAAAGTACTTCAAATGTCTATATTGTTAATTTTATTTCTTAGTTTGTGGAAATAATTAAATAAATAATAAATTGAGAATAGGTTATGTGATTTCTAGCTTCATATATAAACATTTTTTAATTGTTATAAAAAATAATAAATTGAGAATAGGTTATGTGATTTCTAGCTTCATATATAAACATTTTTAATTGTTATCTAATCACTTTTTTCTTAATGATAGGTCCTTAGAAGACTTGTTGAAACAAGGCCCTGAACCGTCGCCTTCGTACAACTGGAGCATTTCAATGACTCAAGCGTTTGGGAAAAAAGAAGACAATATGGTAACGAACAACGGCATAGAATCTCAAGAGGAAAAGCGAGGAGAAGAAACCATGTAAGTATGAAAATGTCATTTCTTTTGGGAGGGGGGGGGGCACCAACTCCAGTCTTTGGAGTAGAACATTGTTATTGCTAATCATGAAGAAAAAAATGTATGGAATAAAATTTTTCGTTGGAGGGTGGGGACATAACCGGTTTTTAGAGTAAGACATTATTACTAAATGTAAACCATCGTTTAGAGTTGTTAAAAAGAATTATTATTTTTAAAGTTTGTACTTTACACAATAATAGTGCTTACTAGTTGTAAAATTTGGGGAAGAACTATTATTTTTAAAGTCTGTACTTTACATAGTAATACTGCTTTGTATCTGCACATTTTTTGCGGGGGGGGCACCAATGCTAATCTTTAGAGTAAAATATTGTTCTTGGTAAGTGTAAACCATCGTTTAGACTTCTTAAAAAGAACTATTAAAGTTTGTACTTTACACAATAATAGTGCTTACGATTTGTAGATTTTAAAGGGGGGGAGCACAAAGGCAGTTTTTAGAGTATGTCATTGTTATTATTGTTGTAATTTATTAATCATCCTTTAGACTGGTTAAAGAGAACCACTTTTTCCAAACTTAGTACTTTACATGACACTACTGCTTATGATCTTTAGATTTTGTGCGGGGGGGGGACCAAAAACAATCTTTAGAGAGACACTATTAAGACTCGTTACGTATAACTATTATTTTTTGAAGTTAGTATTTTACGTGACAAAAGGGATATTTTCTCAATGTAGTTTGTTCTTACAGGTTTTTTGAACAGCTTTTGAATGAAGATGAAGAGCTTTTTCAACAATACAGAACCCCGCCACATGAAGAGCAAGTGCAAGATGAGCAGCAGCAGCAGCAGGATAATGCAGAACAAGTGCCAGGTAACGCTTTGGATGCTATATTACAATCATTTATGTTGGGAGTATTTCATATTCCCTTATTGCTTATTCCCATTTATGAGAGATTCGTGGACATTTATTCAACGGGTGTGCGACCAACTCTGGCGTATGGTGCATTTATTCATGAGGTCAGGCAACATTGGAGACAAATCATAGATCGATGTAATAACGTTTTTCACATTTTAATTCATTTTGAATTAGGACTTCTCGAAGATGTAAATGCGCGTGCTGCAGCATATGAGAAATTTGTGGAAGTGTTTCGTGAAGATTATGCTGCTAATAATAATGCAGAGTTTCAACGAAGATTAGCAGCATTTCTTGACGAAACACTACCATTTCATGAACAACCCCAACGTCGTAATCGTATTCAACGTGGGCAGGGTAGAGGTAATGCAGACCCATTTAAAGTTGTATTCGAAGAGGAGAGACAATTTCATCGATATAGAACTGCTGCGCATATTACTACTGTTAAGTTAGACCCCGAATTCCAGGTTAATGATCCCGAACGGATGGTGCGAAATCTTGTAGATTTTGTGTTAGAAAATGTATTGATAAACACAGATGAGGATGCAAGAGTTGGTATGATGATTTACAATAATCTTCCTGACTCTAATCCGATCTACGTTCCCTTTCGCGAGAAGAGAAATATTAATTCGGAAGTCATTTTCTATCACATTGAAAGAGTATTAAATTCCAACGAACAATTCTTTTTCGGCCCAGAAATTACCTTCAAAATTTATAAAGTCAATCCTCGTAGAGGCACAGGAAATCGTCCTCGCACTGATCGTCTCGCGAAAGGGAATGATAGAGATATTAATCGTAAATATAATAAATTAGTATGTAGGATTAGGAATAAGGATACGTTGTGTCTTGCACGTGCATTAGTTGTGGCCCAAACGTATGCAAGTGCATGCACAGTTAGCGAAAGAAATAAAATGAAGCGAAACGAAGAGTACCAGCGAGCTGCCGCTGAGGAATTGTGTCTGAATGCTGGTGTTGATTTGTCAGAAAGGGGAGGAACACTGCGTGAAATTATTAAATTTCAATCTTATTTTGGCCAATCTTTCCAAATTGTAGTTTATGAAGAAGATGAAATGACAAATGGAATGATGAATATTTTCTACAAAGGGGAACAATTTTCTCACAAGAAATTGTTCCTCTTTTATAACAATCATCATTACGATGTTATTATCAATATTAAGGGGTTTTTACAAAAATGTTATTTTTGTCAATATTGTGTGGTGGGGTTTGATAATGTGCGAAGTCACATATGTAAAGTGCAGTGTTCGTCCTGCGAGAAATCACACCCTCCAGAGGAAGAGGATGTAACAATTTTACAGTGCGATGATTGTCACAGGCGATTTGTGGGTCAAGGTTGTTTTGATAGACATAAACAAAGTAGTTCACGCTCCAAATCTCTTTGTGAGCAGGTAAAACAGTGTGAACACTGTTTTAAAGTAGTCGACTTTCGACGTCGTAAAACTGCTCACACGTGCTCCGAAAAATTTTGTAAAATGTGTAACCAATATGTGAACCAGGAACATCAATGTTACATCCAAAAAGAAAGAGCAGCTAAAGTGAAGAAATTTCTTTATATTGCCTATGACGTAGAAACCATGCTAGTAGATACAGTTGACCCAAATGTAAAAGATTATGAAGTAAATTTATGTATTGCTATCCAGCGATGTTTTTCATGCATAGGCAATTCGGATTTGGAGCACTGTAAGACCTGTGGCAAACGAACTCATGTCTTCCGCAGTATTGGTGAGTTCGTAACATATGCGCTAAAACCGCGCCCAAACTTTACGATGGAAGTATTTTTATCACATTACGGAGCACGTTTTGACAACCTCTTCGTTTTGCGTCATCTCCTCATAGAGCGTAAGATCATTCCGAAGGTGATTCTCCAGGGTAATAAACTCATTGAAATGAAAATCGGGAATAGGAAAATTTTCAGGGACACATTTAATTATATGCCCTTAAAATTGGCAGATTTGCCAAAAGCTTTAGGCCTAAATACAGTTTCGTTACGGAAGGGAGATTTCCCATATTTAATGAATACCAGTGAGTTTCAAAATTACCGTGGAGAAATGCCTTCGCTACACTTTTATGATCCTGACAGTAGATCGGAAAAGGATCGGGAAGAGTTGTTGAAATGGCATGCACAGTGCGTAAAAGAGAATGTTGTTTTCGACTTTCAAAAGGAATTAATTGATTATTGCATGAATGATGTAGTAATTTTGATTTCGGCCATAGAAAAATTTACAGAACTCATAGAAAGTGTGAGTGCTGTGCAGCCATTTCTTCAATGTAGCACTCTTGCATCACTCGCAAGTTTAATATTTAGAACCCATCATTTGCACGAAAACCAGCTGGCGATTATACCGCCATATGGTTTTCGCCATCAAGACAGGCAAAGTGTAGTAGCTTTACAGTGGTTGCTTTGGTTAGAAGAAACCACTGGAAAGCGACTACAACATGCTGGTAACGGAAATGAAGCAAGAATCGGTGGTATTAAGGTTGATGGGTTTGACTCTACAACTAACACCGTATTCTTCTTCCATGGATGTTACTGGCATGGGCATCACTGTATTGATGGATCGAAAAATCAAGTGTTATTGGATGGAACTGGGGAGACATTAGCGCACAGATACGAGCGCACGATAGGTATAACGAGGTATCTAAGAAATTTAAAATACAATGTTGTGGAGAAATGGGAATGTGAATTCAGAAACGATGTACGATCAAATCCACATTTAGCTGCATTTATTCGCAATAAATGTGCGAATTTGGTAGATCCTCTAATCCCAAAAGACGCATTTCGAGGTGGTCGGTGTGAAGCCTTCCGCTTATTCTATGATGCGACTTCTTTGGGAAATGAGGATACGTATGTATCGTATCTGGACTTCACATCCCTTTATCCATATCAAATGAAGTCAAAAGCACTACCTATCGGACATCCCAAAATCTATACCAAAGATTTTCCAAATCTAGAAGAAGCGAACGGTCTTGTCAAATGTTCTGTGCTTCCACCCCGTGATTTGTATTTGCCAGTCTTGCCATACAGTGTTAACAAGAAACTCATGTTCGGACTATGCCGTACGTGCATGGAGAATCAAAATCAAGAAGAATGTTCCCACACGAAAGAAGAAAGGCTCCTGCACGGAACATGGGTTAGTGAGGAACTGAAGTTAGCACTGAAGAAGGGGTACCAAATTCAATGTATATATGAAGTGTGGGACTTTAAGATGGCCAAGTATGAGCCTAATATCTCAAAAGGTGTTTTCGAAAATTACGTAAATTGTTTCTTAAAAATAAAGCAAGAAAGCAGCGGGTACCCCTCAGACTGTGTCTCTGACATTGAAAAAAAGCAATATATAGCTGCGTACAAGGAGCATGAAAATATTCAGTTAGATCCAGAGAAGATAGAATATAACTCTGGACTAAGATTTATAAGTAAGCTCCTACTTAACAGTCTCTATGGCAAGTTTGCACAAAGAACAGATTTGTTGGAGACTGTCTTTGTGCGTAAGGTGGAAGAGTATAACAAGTACATGTTTGGGCCACAGTACGAAGTTCATTCTCTTCTACCAATGGGTGATATTATGGGCATAACTTATCGCAATTTAGAAAAATACGATAAGCCTAATCGCACCTCTAACATTGTACTGGCAGCTTTTATTACGGCATACGCGCGTATTGATTTGTATATGGCCATGGAACAGGTTGGACAAGGTCGTTTACTGTACTGTGATACAGATAGTGTATTTTTTGTTTGTAAGAAAGGTGAACCTTCCCCGTTAACTACAGGTTCGTACCTCGGGGAATTAACCAATGAGATTCCTGAAGGTTGGGTAGTTAACTCGTTTATCTCTCTTGGCTCGAAGAATTATTGTTATAGAATGAAAAATGTAAGCAATGGGGAAACAAAAGTTATTTGCAAAGTGAGGGGGATTACATTAAATTTTAGAAACAAGCAAATAATTAATTATGGACATTTCAAACAAATGGTATTGGGCGAAATAGATAAACGAGTTTTACACAATCCCAGGAAGATCATGAGGAAACGGGGTTACAGGGTAGTGTGCGCACCGCAAGATACTTGTCATCAACTCGTATTCAACAAACGAAGGCGAGTTGATGATGATTATTTTGAGTCTCTTCCATTTGGATATAAACATCCATAGATATTACTTACACCAGTGTGTGCATTCACCAGTAATACTTAACCCAGTGCGTATTACATTTTCTAGTCAGTATGGCTTTAACATTTAGTCATCCATCAACAATATTAATCTCCGGCCCAACCGGGGCAGGGAAAACAGTTTTCGTAGATCGTCTTTTACAACACAAAAATGAATTATTTCCTGAATATTTTCAAAGTATTACTTGGTGCTATGGGTCTGTGTTACCTCAATTACAATCAAACACATCAAACATTGAATTTATTGAAGGATTACCAGAGATGCAAACGTTTCATCCACCTTCACCAGGGTTAATTATTATTGATGATTTAATGACGGAAAATGGTCAGGTTGTTATTGATCTCTTTACTAAATATTCACATCATAAAAATCTTACTGTTATTTATATTGTTCAAAATCTTTTCCATAAAGGACGACACATGCGCGATATCTCTTTAAATAGTCATTATATAGTTTGTTTTAAAAATCCGCGTGACAGGTTACAAATACAATGTTTAGCACGTCAAATTATGCCAAGATGTGCAAATGAAGTGGTAAAGGTCTTTGAAGACGCAACAAAACAACCTCATTCATATTTACTTTTTGACATGACACAGTCGATTCCAGATGCTCTGCGTCTGCGCACAAATATTTTTCCTGGAGAAAATACGATCGTTTATGCTCCTCCTAAAGAATGCATGAAGAGCTTTCAGTTGTATTAGTATTCACCATGAATTGCTTGAAGAAACACGCAACCACGTTGCGCGCTCTAAGTAACTCACGTGGAAAGCGTTGCAAACAATTATTAACCTCGGCTCCTCTTGGAGCTATACGTGCCATTGCAGAATGTGCAGCAAACACTCTGCGGGGTAATGTTCACATTTCTTCACTACAAAAAGCTCGACTGAAGCGGCATAAAAACATTTTGCGTCAGTTAGCTGCTAAGCGCGTACCACTTCGAAAGAAAAGAAAACTTTTATTACAAACGGGAAGAGGCTTGTTACCATTGCTTCTTGCACCTATCATAAGTGGGTTAGCTGGAACATTATTTTCACGATGAGTAAATTACAGAAAATGTTACTTATTCCCGAGGGATTAGCTACGCAACTACACGCCTCAACTCAAAAGTCGCAAACACATCAATCAAGGCTAGATCATGAAATGAAACAAATTCTTGATCGAACGGATGTGGATGATAAAGAAAAGTGGAAATTATACCAGCAAGCTTTGCATCGTTATCTTCAATTTGTCTCTCATATTAGGGAACCTACTCAAATTCCTATTATTTCCAATAATACTGACACAGAAATAGATAATCAAAAGCATGAAAAGTCAAATATTAGTGAAATTATTGAATCCGTACCAAAATCGTATCAAAAACGTGCAGAACTTCTTTTACGAAAACTTTTAGAGTTTAGTAACAAAGTTTCGTGGGACAAACATGGAATTGTTACTATCGATGGTAAACCAATTGAAAATTCTAATATTATTGACATAATTAATGATGTAGTTCGTCCGCGTAAAACAAAACGTAACCCCGTAGGCATATCTCAGTTTAAAGATATTCTTCAACAGATTAACATACCTCAGGAATATCTTGGTCAGTCAGTACTCTTAGGATCCAGTTCTAGAAAGGGAAAAAGGAAAGACCGAAAATTGTCAAAAACACCAT
This sequence comes from Thermobia domestica, assembly GCF_964235325.1. Taxonomy (NCBI): domain Eukaryota; kingdom Metazoa; phylum Arthropoda; class Insecta; order Zygentoma; family Lepismatidae; genus Thermobia; species Thermobia domestica. The sequence continues at coordinate 96,859,986 of NC_137458.1, read as the reverse complement.
TGATTTCAAAATGGGAGAACGTGTAATGAAAAGGAAATTATATAAAATCTATTATTCCACGTCTCATCCAGCTGGTTTTTCTCATGTACAAAAACTCTATAAAGCTACTAAGAAAAAATATTCAAAATCCAATATTAAAAAGTGGTTACAAAGTCAAGATGTGTATACTTTGCATCGACCAGCTCGAAAAACTTATCCACGGAAACAGTATTTTGCCACCACTTACAACGAAACTTGGCAAATGGATCTCGCAGATATGCAAGGAATAGCAAAATTTAATAAAGGTTTCAAATATATTCTATGTGCCATTGATATTTTTAGCAAATATGCAAATTGTGTTCCAGTAAAAAATAAATCAGGTGTCACCATGAGCAAAGCAATAACCAAAATCTTTAAGTCGTCCGTCTATAAAGAGCCACCTGTCTACTGTCAAACCGATAAAGGTCGCGAATTTCATAACTCTCAAGTACGTGATGTGTTTAAAAAATTTAACGTTAAACATTACAGCATAGAATCGGAATTGAAGGCGGCTATATGTGAACGATTTATACGTACGTTAAAAGAAAAACTTTACAAACATTTCTCAGCAAATCAAACGTACAAGTACATTTATGTTTTACCACATATAGTAAATGCATATAATCACACGTATCATAGTAGCATTCGAATGCGTCCTGTAGATGTGAATGAAGATACTCTCCTTCAGGTTTGGAAAACGTTGTATAAACAAAATTCCAAATCAAAACCCAAACACTCAAAGTTAGAAGTTGGAGATTATGTACGTATCAGTAAATACAAACATAAACTTGAAAAGGGATATCTTCCGAAATGGACACAAGAAATATTTATAATTGCAAAAAAAGTTCCGTCTAATCCCGTTACTTTCCATCTTCGAGACTGGAATGGAGAAAATGTCAAAGGTATTTTCTACGAAGAAGAACTACAAAAAATATTTCTGACGCCGAATCGAACCTTTCTCATTGAAAAAGTTCTACATAGGCGGGGTAAGAAGATGTATGTGAAGTGGTTAGGTTATCCTTCATCTTGTAACTCATGGATAAAAGAGTCTGATATTCAAACGAAATTCTAGTATGTGGTTTGATGTGTTTCGGTATGGATATTCGTCGTGAATTTTATGTAACGCTTCCCTCCAATGCAAGTATGAATATATTTACAGATAATACTGTAGCAAGTTACACCACCAAATTAGACGAACCTATTGAATTGGATGGTTCGTGGGAAGTCTCCCTAACAGAGCTGCATATTGTGTGGAGTTTTTATAATATTATTCCGGGTGATAATAGAATTATCTCTAGTATATATAATAAACGTACTAGTGAGAATGTGAAACGTGAATATATAGTTCCATTTGGATTTTATTCCAGTATTTCTCATATTCTCGCAAGTACTGAAGCTCTTTCGAGTTTGTTTCAAGTAAATCCATATACTAACTCACTTTATATACAAGGAATGGTGACTCCTGAACAAAATGTAAAAATATCATTGGCACCTAATTTAGCTCCTGTGTTTGGTTATACTACACATATTCCACAAACATACACATCAATTCATGTGAACGCGAGTCAAACGAACGACTCTCCACAACCAACACTTACTAAATTAGAAGCTCCTTACCCTTGTAATTTAGACTTTCATATACCACATGAAGTCAACATTTGTGTAAATATTGTTCAACATCAACCCCCATTCGGTGGATTACTAAGAAAAGTTAGTGTTGTTGAGTATGAATACGGTCGTATAAAATCATTTGTATTTTATCCTCGGCAGTATATCCGGGTTGAAAAACGGTATTTCGATACTATTCAAGTCGATTTAAGAGACGAACACGGCAAGCTATTGCCATTTCAATTTGGAATTTCAAGTATAACATTACATTTTCAAAAATATCTTTGATCATGATTGTGGAGGGTAATGATAAAAGCTTTTACGTAACTCTATCATCTAATGCTTCACTAAATGTTTTCCCACAAAATACTCCTTCTCATTTTATTAACAAATTAGAAGCTGAATTAAAATTATCTTCATCTAGTATTTCTAATGAAAACTGGACAGTTAGTCTAGCAGAAATTCATTTTCCTAATACATGTTACAATGTAATTCATGGACAAAACAGTATTCAAGTGTCAGTACTAGAAAATGGAAATAAAATTATGTTGAGTAAAATTAAAATTCCACCTGGATACTACCCAACAATTCAAAATCTAATAGAAAAAATTAATAGTCTAACTGATTTATTTCATATTCGATTAGATGCAAAAAGAAATTCCATTCATCTCACTTATAACTCTACGTTAAAGGAAATAAAATTTTCGCCCATTTTATCTTTGCAACTTGGACTGGAACCCTATAAAAATGCTATTAAACAAACATACGGTACAAAGTATCCACATCTTGACATTGGATATCCCCAACAAATTTTTATTTATACTAATATTATTGAACATCAAATTGTAGGGGACACGAAAGCTCCGTTACTACGAATAGCAAGTATTTCCAATTCACAATACGGTCGAAATCAATCTATTGTATTTAATCCGTTGCATTACTTACGATTGGCTAAGTTCAACTTCAATACCATTGAAATAGTCTTAAGGGATCACGCGGGTGAAAAATTACCATTTCAATACGGGACAGTGACAGTGAAACTTCATTTTCTAAAAGTATAAACATGCCTAAAAGGAAACAACATATGCAAATTCATGGGTTCGGAGAACTTCCATACTTTCGTGGACCTGTATATCAACGTGGGCATGGGTTAGGTAGTTTCTTTAGTGGCCTTTTCCGTGCAGCTGTTCCATTACTTAAACAAGGTGCAAAAGCTTTAGGTAAACAAGCCTTACATACAGGAATGCAAGTAGTTGGAGATGTTATTCAACAAAAACCCTTAAAATCATCTCTGCAATCTCGACTACGTGAAGCTGGTGAAAACTTGCAAGCAAAAGCAGAAAACAAAATTCAACAACTTCTTAGTGGACGGGGCAAAAAGAAGAGAATATCTCGCCGACGTCTTCGTAAACAAGCAAAACATCCTACTCAACAAAAGAAAACAAGGAAACGTAAAATATCTATAAAGTTTGGACCTCCTTTAAATCCGCCTCAGTTGAAAAAAAGAAAGCTTAGCAAAAACAACCGTGATATTTTTGATCCATAAAGGAGATGGCTTTTCTACATCCTAACAGTCATGCATGCTGCGATTCGGCATTAGACCTAGAAAGTGTTCCTCCCACCGAAACAAGTATTGAAGATTCTACAATAGTTGAATACAGACCTGTATCAACTCTTAGAGACGATGGTCCAATTGAATTCTCTATTCCTGGTGATGGTGCAAATTATATTGATCCTGCCCATATTTACTTATATGTTTTGTGTAATATTACAAAAACCGATAATAGTAAACTCTCTGAAACAGCTGATACTGTAGCTCCCTTAAACAATTTTCTACATTCCATGTTCCAGCAAGTTGATGTTTCTTTAAATAACACACTAGTAACTGCTGCTGCTGGAGGATTTTATCCTTATCGTGCTTATATAGAAACGCTTTTAAATTACACTAAAGAAGCTAAATCTACACATTTAACCAGTGCTCTGTGGTATGAGGATACCCCTGGTAAATTTAATGACTGCAATGATAACAATAAAGGGTTTAAAAAGCGATTCTCATATGCTGCAGGGAGTGCTACGTTTGACATGTTTGGGAAGCTACACTCCGATATTATGTCTCAGGCAAGACTGCTAATCAACAAAGTTGGAGTACGTGTCAAATTACATCGAAGTAAAGATTCGTTTTGCTTAATGGCACCTGCTGACTCTTCCTGTAAAATACGTTTGCTTGATGTTATATTATTTGTTCGACATGTTACTGTTAGTGCAACAGTTGGTCTCTATCACAACCGAGTATTACAAAAATCTACATTAAAGTACCCCATTACAAGAGTTGAAACAAAAACTCATACTATACCTCAAAATGTGACATCATATAATCTCGACAACATCTTTATTGGAAAACTTCCAAAACGAGTGATCTTTGGATTTGTCTCCAATGATGCTTATAACGGTAAACTTGAACTAAACCCGTTTTATTTTGACACTTTTAACGTTAATAAACTTCAACTCCTCGCAGGATCGAAAAGTATACCAATAACACCTTTAACTCCAAATTTTCAAAACAAGTTATATGTTCAATGCTACTATTCCCTCTTTTCTGGAACGGGAACTTTTTACCAAGATACAGGAAATGCTATATCACGAGAGGACTACCTAAAAGGATATACTTTATATGCATTTAATCTTTCTCCTAACGTTAATCAAAATAACGGAAGTTGGGACTTGATTCATGAATCATCGCTCACTCTTAAAATTGGTTTCGCATCTGCTCTGACGTCATCTATCACGTGCATCATTTATGCTGAGTTTGATTCGCTCATACAAATTAATGAAAATAGAGACGTTCTTACGGACTACACACAATAGTCAGTCAGTCCTCAATTTACTGCAAAAGACTACACACACGTAAAAATGATTCGTCTTATTATTGACTTTGTCGGTTTCCGAGAGAGCGATGGAACTCTCATTCCTAAAGAATTCGCTGTGATTAATCCTGATTCAAACTGTATTCAGTCATGGATATTTAATGCACCATACGCTTGGAGTGAACTTGATCCATGTGCTCAAGATGAAAATATGTGGTATACCCGTAATATTCACGGTCTCTCGTGGGATGAAGGGGATGTGGATTATAACTTTCTCACTTCCATCATAAAGAAATATGTAAGTCATGCATCCATTGTGTTCACCTATGGCTCAGAAAAATCCAAATTTCTTTCTGATCTCACCACACGTAAAATTATAAATTTAGAAGATCACGGATGTCCGAAACCATCTTTGCTTACACATCTCCCTATTACATCTTGTATGCATACTTACCATAGCTTAGCAAAAATAAGTTGTGCTGTACGTCATGTGTATGCACTTTCACGATTTATAAAACATTTAGATTATATATCTTTATCAGTTTCTATTGATCCATCCACGAAATCTACTGACGAATGTGATTGTTCATCATTTACTAATACTAGTGCTGCTGCAAGTATTGCTACTAATAGTGATACACCTCAATACTTTACCAAGTGTTTTGTAGATAAATACTGTGTATAAATGGATAACTTTGAATTACTACAATCTATTCTGCGTGATACGTTAATGGCATCTGAATATGTTGGAAGCTTTGCCAACGATAATCTTCCTATGTTTGTGCATTTTCCTGCTGGTATCATAGTTAATAAAGACAATAGTGATGGACCAGGTTATCATTGGACTGCTATACATATTAGTGAGTGCGGTTTTGGTGTTTATTTTGATTCCCTTGGAAATCAACCAAGTGAAAATGTAAAGTGTTTTCTACAGAGAAATTGTATCTCATGGACTAAAAACACGTATGCTATTCAACATTCAAAATCATCATTATGTGGTTTATTTTGTATTTTATTTCTTTTTTATATGTCAAGACGATTTCCATTTTCTTTGTTTTTAAATTTGTTTTCAAATGTAAACTTGCAACAAAATGATCAAACATTGTTAAGAATAATTGCATTTTTAAATTTGTTACCACTCTCAAAATTAAACTATCTTCAAAACTTGTCATTATAAAGTTTTATAAATATCACTTTCCTATGTACTATATATATATATATATATTGTAAATATAATTTTCTGTACAAATAAACCTTATTATAAACATTTAAAGAAAGTGTTTTAATTATCAATTATTTCATCACCTATTCAAACTTCAAAAATAAAATGATCTTTTCTTATGATAATAATAATAATAATAATAAAAGATCATTTTATTTTTCTAAGGTTAAAAAAGGGTTATTTCAATCTTTGAAATAAAATGCATAAAATATATTTCAACTGTTTTATTAATGAAATATAATACATGTACAAACAATAACGGTTTTCACTTACAATTCATCTAATACTTTTGAAACCATATTCTCCACACAAATACAATTCACTTCCCATTTTATCATTGTTCCATATGCATCATTATCATCATCGTTATCATCATCATTACGCGATTCTTCATTACACATATTCATTACAATTTTTCTCAACATACTTCTTACACGTTTATCGTCTTTCTTACACTGTACCACTTTATCGTCTTTCTTAGCTCTTGCTACACTTTTGCTCACAATATTCTCATAATGTTCCCTAGCAACATCACTATACTTATCCGCATAACACAACACAGTATCTACACACTTTTCCATTCTTACTATTCCTCCCCAAGTCCAATCCGTTAACACAATCAAAAATTTATCCAAACTATCCTTCGGAGAAAAATAAATGGATTTCTTCCCAAATGATTTACCAAATTGAACTGCATACTCACTTAATCTTAGGATTGTCAACTCTTCCTCATATTCATCCTTACTCACACTTGTCAAATAATCACTAATTCGCTCCTTGTGATGCATCAACAAGTACCAATCATCCTTTGACAATGAAACACCATACACTCCATCTTCATTGGCTCTCATGATCCGCACTATTGCTTCAAAGTTCCTTTCAGGATCCAATCCAACTGTCAAATGTTTGAACGCTGACTTGCATAACATATACGATGTTTCACCAATATGTTGCTGTTTCCTTTCACCCTTATTCTCCTCTTCTTGCAAACACAAATTATTCACTTCTTCTTTTTCCTCTCTCTTGTTTTTCTGCTGCTTAAATTTCTTATTTTGCTGATCCTTCTGCTGCTGCTGCTGCTCCTCAAACTTGCGCTTGATGGACTTCATCTTCAAATACTACAATTTCTATCACGTTCACTGAAACAGCAATACTCTCGTATCCACGATGCTCTCTCCTGCACTGATACTGTCTTCACTTTTTCCTCATGCCTTCCTGAATATATATATATAGGTTTATCTTATCTCCTATTTCCTTCTAGAACATGAGTCATCAATGATGATGTCACCCACAAGTCATAGTCAGAACTGCATCTTCTCCCACACACCAACTGATTACGTCATCCCTTCTCCATAGCCATGATCTACGATGACCCTTCTGGTATGTTCCATGACCTTTGACCCCCTGGAATTTTCCATGACCTTTGACCCCCTGCATCTTCTCCAGTACTTCTACTCTGCTGAATGGTTTCTCCACTCACATTGAATGTTAGCCCCAGTTCCTCACATGTCTCTCCACTGTTCGCCTCAATTGCTACCTGAAGATCTTAATTTTGTACATGTGCTCGTCTTCCGGCACGTGGTGCGTCTTTCGTGAGTGTTTTGTCACCGTTCTTAAACTTTCTAAACCACCCTTGGACTGGCTGCGTAATCACGACACCCTCAGGAAAGGCCTTGAGATATCTTCCGCCCCGCTGCAGTGGCGTTTGACCCAAGTTTGAACTCGTACAGCATACACGCCCTTATGACGGTCTGTGAAGGTTCTATATTCACTTTGTCCTTACACAAGTTCACGTTGTAACTGAACTGCCACAAGTAGGTAGAATGTTGGATATACCCACACAAACATCTGACCCTCGCCTTTTCTCCATTCGCATTCAACTCACGGTGTGAGGACCAAGTGAACACAGACCTCCACAAAAAGCGACAGAACTTTCTTGGTTACCTTTATATATCTCACAGGACATAATATGTTTCGTATAGAGAATATAGTGTTATTTTTTTTTCATATAAATACATAGCGTCTACATCATGGGCGCCCGCAGGATTTTTCCAAGGAGGGGCAAGACACACACACACATACATACATATTATATACAGATGGTGATCAGAAAAATGGAAACACCTGAACGAAATTGCAACTTACCAGATTAATATGGTGTCGGGCCACCTTTCGCCTTCAGAACAGCCTTGATGCGACGTGGGATGGAGGCATAGAGGTCGTGAATGGTAGTAAGTGGAATTTTACACCATTCCTTGTGCAGAGCATCGGCCAATTCTGTGAGAGAGGATGGAGGTGGAAATCGTCGCCGGAGTCGTGTTTCCAAGACGGACCACAGATGTTCAATTATGTTGAGATCTGGGGATTGGGCGGGCGAGGGGAGGTGTTGAACTTCATCCAGATGTTCCTCAAACCACGCTGCAACAACGCCAGCTGTGTGAATGGGTGCATAATCATCCTGGAAGATGGCGTCATTGTCCGGGAACAACATCCGGACCATAGGATGCAAGTGGTCTCCTAAGATTGCAACATAATCGTTGGCAGTGATTCGTCCGCTAAGTGTGACCACAGGACCCAATGAAAACCATGATATTGCGGCCCACAGCATCACCAAGCCGCCGCCATGTTTCACAGTTGGGCGGAGACACTGCAGATCATAAGCTTCTTTGGGCGTTCTCCACACATAAACACGGCCCGTGGTTGGGAATATTGTGAGGGATGACTCATTCGACCATATCACACGTTTCAAGTCCTCAACGGTCCAAGTTACATGGTCGCGGCACCATTTACGGCGTGCGAAAGCGTTATGGTCCCTGATGAGCGGTTTTGCCCGTGCAACACGACCTCGTAAGTTCATGTCATGTAATTCACGGCTGACTGTGATTGTCGAAACATAGTGGGGGAGGTGCTGATTGAGTTCCTCCGTCACTTTCTCCGCAGTGGCACGACGGTTCTGCGTGACAATGCGCTTTAATACCCGGCGTTACCTGTCACTCATGATTTTCTTCCGCCCACTGTTCCGCTTCCCCGATGTGGTTTTCCCATGTGTTGTGTAGGCCGTCATCACCTTCGACACTGTCCCACGCAACACATCTAACACAGTAGCTACTGCCGTCACACTCACTCCACATAACCGCGCACCAACAATTTGCCCTCTTTGAAAATCTGAGAGGTCTCCCATTTTACACTACCTCCGTCTGCTGCAGCCACTAGACACTGCTGTTCCACTACGCCTGACGTAGTATGGAGATCGACCTAACACACCACCACCAGCGTTCCGGCGCTGCGGGCGCCACGACACCACTGCCCACCCATACATCTGACGTGTTGCCAACTACAGGTGTTTCCATTTTTCTGATCACCATCTGTATGTATATATATATATATATATATATATATATATATATATATATATATATATATATATATATATATATATATATATATATATATATATATATATATAGATAGATAGATAGATAGATAGATAGATAGATAGATAGATAGATAGATAGATAGATAGATAGATAATATCTCACATCAAAGGACGTATGCACGTAATCCTTCATGGCGAACTGATCAATTATTTTAGCACATAGTATATCTTCATTAACTAGGCTATATAGTAAACATATATAAAAAGTCAACAGATTAGAATTAGGATGGCATTGACAGGAAAAAGACACAATATAAACAATCTACTTAGCCTACATTTCATTCATTGGTGTTCGTTAACAGAAATTCTAGTCGACGAGGATCCTCCTTAGCGAATCTTATAATTGCTTGATGTATGAACACTTTCTTGTTTACAAGCACATATTTTCGGTTGACACAATATACACAGTCCACTGGGTCTTTTCTCCTCCATTCTTAGGCGTAACCAAGCTTTTACTCTCATTACAGTACTAAATGAACGTTCTACTGTGCAAGTTGTCGCTGGAAGGAGAAGGAATATTTCTGTTACACTCCCAACAGCGACAGCCGAGGCTTCGGTAGCTGTGTATAGTTGGTGAAAGCAAATGAAATGAAATCTTTAAGTTTTACGTCCCACAATTATGCCGGAAAGGATAAAGGAGACGGTGATGATGAGTAATGAATGAAAATGGTGGAATGAAGAAAGTGGGAGAAACCGGGAGAATCCCGATAAAAACCCACGCACACGGTGTTTTTCCAAAAGAAAGTTCACTTGGCGCGAGTTGGGATCGAACCGAGGGCCCCATGTACCAGATGTAAAAGTTGGTGACATCTGGATGATTTTCAAACAAGTCCAAAATAACTTCAATGTATTCTTGTACCTTGGAAAGATCTATTGTCTCTCCCTGTAGAGCATTTGTAGTTGGCTTTAAAATAGCACTGTATTTGGCCATGATGTGCATTGATATTAATGTACCAGATGACGCTGAAAAATGTAAGCACGTAATGAGTACTTTGTTGCGAGCTCCTGTTTCCACCAGGAGACAGCTGTTTTAGGCAATTCACTATTTCTGAGACTTTTTCAAAAAATATTGTGATGTTTTTGTTCTTTGCAGACCACCATGTTTCACAGAAGAGAGGCACATTATGAACAAGACAGACCTGACAGATCTTTCACGAAAAAAATGATTATATTTTGCATAGTTGCAACTGAATTTCGAATGTGTTTAACTTCATTATTATCATTAATAACCAAATTTAATTTATGGCTAGTACAGTGAAGAAATAACGCCTTAGGATATTGTTTTCGTATTATTCTGTTCACACCACCTTCTGCTCCTACCATTGTGTCGCATCCGTCATAACTCTGTCCACATAATTTCGACATATCAAGGTCACATTTTGACAAAAAGGATAAAACTTCAGTTACAATTACCTTTGCATTAAGTTCCTGTAGAGCCACAAAACCAAGGAATTCTTCTATTTTGGGTTGATTTAGAGTTGCGTCTAAATATCTAATCTCTACTGACAACTGTTCTACACCAGAAATGTCCACACTTTCATGAGCAATTACTCAGAATGATTTTCTTTATGTGCTTCCTTAACTAAAGCAATTCCTTTTCACAAACTGAAATCAATTCATTTTGAATTCATTGTGAAGTATATTTCGCATTGCAGATCGTCCTTTAATGTGTTCTTTGAACACAGTGAACTCACTGAACATTTCAACTAACATAGGCCGATGTTTCCTGCAGTAGTGAGGCGTTTAGTATGACGCTAATCATACGTCAAAACTACCCTGCGTAAGGCGGAGTGTCTCCAGTGGATCCAGGAACACATAGATCAAGGAACGAATTTGTTTTATCATCTCGAAGAGATGTATCATGTGTTGTGCAGAAAAAGATGGAAGATAATATAAACCTAGCTTTCTTTCTGTTACTTTCAACTTGATTGATTCCGGAATTCGGACAACGCTATTCTGACCTTTTTGCCTCTTAGTAAAAAAAAAAGTCATGTCCATTCTGAACACTGCACCATTAACAGAAATTTTAAAAACAGCATCTTCGGCTTCTGAAAGCAATTAAACTCAAACTTTTGTCACCAGAAGAGCCTATAAAAGTTAACCTATTTCGAAAATTCAAGGGGGGGCAATTGCCTCATCTTACCCCCTCTGTGGGCGCCCATGGTCTATATTAAATTTTAAGTTTTAATATCTCGAGTTCCGGAAGTCGGAATGTCAAAACTTCTTCAGATTCGTGTTCCTCGTGATCTAGTTTACAAAATATATAAAAATCAGGTAGGGTCCAGTTTGCTTCGGTGCTCATTTTATATTCGAATATCTCGAGTTCCGAAATTCGAAATGTCAAAATTCCTTCATATTCGTTTTCCCCGTTGTCTAATTTACAAAATACATAAAAATCAGGTGGGGTCCAGTTTGCTTTCGTAGTCATTTTATATTCGAATATCTCGAGTTCCGTAATTCGAAATGTCAAAATTCCTTCATATTCGTGTTCCCCGTGGTCTGATTTACAAAATATATAAAAATCAGGTGGGGTCCAGTTTGCTTTCGTGGTCATTTTATATTCGAATATCTCGAGTTCCAAAATTCAGAATGTCAATTGTTTTTTCAGATTCGTGTTCCTCGCCGTCTAATCTACAAAATATATAAAAATCAGGTGGGGTCCATTTTGCTTCTCTGCAGCCTACTTTTCAAACAAAACTGAGTTTTCCAGAGTGTACATTTTGCTTCAAACTGAGTTCTGCCCTGGCTAACATACGTAAATTCGCATCTATAAGAGTCTTTAGTTACACTTCAAATTGTCGTTCGGCATTCTTGTAGCTTATGAAGGCATGAATAATTCAAGTATGTTTGTCACAATATCTACATTCGTATCAGGGGCGATCCAGGACCGGCGGTGGGTTGTCATACTGCTACTTTAAAGGGCTCCAAACTTTGGGATGGGTTTTATTTTTATATATAAAATAAGAAAGTTTCTTCTTCTAGGGAGGGCCCGCTGGATCCGCCCCTGATTGGTATAGAACCTCCAATACATTACATGAAAAAGACATGAACTACACAAAGAAAACCATGGTGCATTAGAGCATATCTCTTATTAATAAATGTACCTGTACACGCGCACTGCTCAGATAGCCCACAGCCTAAGCCTGAGCGCGAGTCCAAATTTAACTCAATCGCGATTGAGATTGTCAGAATTGTGGCGGTTTATGTTGAACATACCACCACTTTATCAACTAAGTCGTCTTAGATTTTTCTCCAATCCCAAAAATCGGGTGTTTTTTCGTGATTGCGATATGTTTAAGCGGGGGACGAATATAGAACCTGAAAATCGTGTGGAACCCGTTAAAATCGGGTAATATGACAACACTAAGCTAAATAGAAAATAAGTTATATCCCTATTTAAGATCACTCTACATGCAACTCATAAAATTCAATTTGAAATCTCATCCACTTAGACTGAGATCTTTTATATTATCATTACTCTTTCATGTTTTTAAAAATACTACTCCCACTCTTTCTTTTCTTAACAAAAATCACCACTTCCCTTTCTTTTTTTAAAAAAAGGAAAATAAATAAAGAGAATTTAGATCGCAATACACAATTTTATTGTTGACTTGTTGCCATTCCGATAAATGTGAATGTTGTGGTTTTGCATGTGTTGACTGGTTTCTTATCGCAAGTCCCAGACACCTGCAATAGTTCATACGTGACGGAAACACCGATCATGTTTTATTCTGTATTTTTTTTTTTTTTTTTTTTTTTTACTTCCCAATAATGATAGCCGTGCCTCTTTGTGAGAAATTGCAACTTATTTTTTATTCTGCCAGTTGTAAAAGTATACTCAACAAGAATTTCCCTACACTTTAAGACATTTTAAGAAAAAAATATATTATTTCCTCTCTGCAAATTTTGAGCATTTTTTCCCTAGTTTCCCCTCCATCTAGCAACTGTGAGACGAAGTGGGGAAATATTCTTAGCTGTTCTCTCGTCGTTACTTGATGTTAGTGCTGTCAATTTTTTGTGACATTTGCGGTTTTCGGTTTTTAAGAAAACCGGAAACCGAAACCGCAAATACGGTTTCCAAAACCAAACCGCAAAAGCGGTTTTCAAAACCGAAACCGCAAATACGGTTTTCAAAACCGAAACCGCAAAAGCGGTTTTCAAAACCGACATTTCGGTTTTATGAAATTTCACTTTTTCAAAAACCGGTTTTCGATTTTTTCAAAAACCGATTTCGACAGCACTAATTTAAAGATTGATTAGTGGGAAAATGATAAAAAATGATAGGATGAGCAAAAAGTCAACAAAGATGTACAAAGTAATAAGTATGATAAAGTAAAAATACGTGAAAAAAGTAATGTCACAATCGGGGAAAAGTCAAAACAGGAGAGAAATATGGCACAATACGGAAGAGTACAAAATCGAGAACAACGGACACTGTCAAACTCCCCAAAGTGAACGTTCAAATCTGAAACAATACAAATGTAAATGAAAATTAAATAAGAAAAGCCAAAAAGATAAATTGAGGGAATAAAAAATAAAGTTTATTATCGTAAAAATTTAATCACACAACGCAACGTAAAACTTCTATGTGCAGGTCAGATTTATCCACAGAAGTTGAATTATTCTTGAAGAATTATAATTCTTTGACTAATATCCATCTTACAGATCTCCAAAAGATTTTTGCTGGGTAACATGACACTGCCCGACACAGATAATCACAGAGGAGGTACTCACTGGTGGATCTAGGCCAGAGCCGGGGGCCTAGGCCACCCAGTTTTCTAAAAGACAAAAATAATTTAAGTTATTACTTATATATTTTTGAAAGTTTATATTAAACTCATGATATATCTATCATACTCTGGGTTCTGGGTACCCCCAGTTTTTACCTTCTAGATCCGCTACTGGAGGTACTATAAGTAATTCTTGAAATATTACAATCTTTCATGATTAGCATATAAATACATCGTCCCGACATATGCCTTAAAAATTACAGTGTAAAAAGCACAAAGCATTCTGCGCTAGGTAGACACTAAGAAGCACGAACATGGGCGCCCGAAAGTGAGGGCAGGGTTTGGTCGGAGCCTCCTTCTGGCTCTCGAAAATGTATTAAATTTTTTAAAGATTTTCTTAATACAAACAAAAGGTACGGTATGAAAGGTAATATAGGAAAAAGGGACTTGAGCCCTCCCTAGAAAATTTTATTCGGGCGTCCATGAGCACGAATGCTATCTACCCCAGTAAAGGAAGTACAAATCGGGTGGTCCCAGACCGTAGCGGGGGAATGTAAACGAAGGGAACTTCTCATGAACGACGGTAATTATAGCGAAGAAAGGTGGGTTTTCGCAGCGATATGAGTTCCTATAACACTTGTAATGGTTTCGTATTAGTAACACTACACTTTTAAACATAAATAACAGCATTTCACCACTGTACAGAAATTCTCCACCGGTGGAAAATATTATCTAAATAGTCAGTTTTCATATTCACTAACTCATTATACCCGTCGTCTAGCACTTAAGATGATTTTACATTACTAACCCTATAGTTGTACACATAAAATAAGGCGCCATTTGAATCTCCAGCCTGCAAAATTTGATTCCTTATAAACATGTCTTTCCATTAAGAGCATTGCATTTACTTTCCAAAATGTGATGTACCTATACTTAACTATTATTATTTTCGATCTAGTTTGTGCTGATCGGCATAGCAGTTACAATAACCTTTCGCATTTTTGTTTATGTTACTCTACGCGGAAATTTTCAAAAACAAGTATGGAGTGTGAACAGGGATGGATTGACTTGGTCATCAATCGAGCAAATGCCGGACGCGCCCTCCATCTATGACACCGAAAAGACTATTTAGTAACGATAATAAAACGACTGTCTTATATGGGGCTCGCCGGTGACAGTGGAGGTGATAACATTGTTTTAGTGTTCTGCGAAAAGGGAGGGAGATAAGTGAAAATTTTACACTTTACACTACATATACATCTACAGAATTGTTTATAAATAAACATAAAGATATTCATAAATGACTCACATTTTTTATTTTACTAGTTTCTTACTTTTCCCCATTTTTTCTGTCCCGGTCATCTGGACAACTAGCAATTTTTCTCCGCTTGAACCTCCATCCTAATTATAATACACATCCGTAACGTTGGCATTCATTTCTATCTCGAATGTGACATATTTATACACGATTTGTAAATTTTTCTTACAATTTTTCAAATACATACCGGTAATTCAATTCAATTTCTTAAATACACAATTCAATTTATATATACTCATAGCACGTACGAACATCATGTCTGGTGCATCGAATTAACATCGATGATGGTGATTAAGACAACATGAGACCGTCTTCTATAATCGATCATGAAACCAAAATAGTTTCCTATAACATCCTTTGAAGTTAGTGAAATAAGATTAACATTGGGCCTTATGCAGAGTCGTTTTGACGCGTTATTAGTGCCATACTAAAGAATTCGACTAAGATGTTTCCTGCAGTAGTCAGGCCTTTAGTATGACGCTAATAATACGTCAAAATGACTCTGCATAAGGCCCATTATGTTTTTGACCTTCTGCTGTAAGGTAATAATCTCACAAAGGTAAGTTGTTTTTCAATATCCATTTATTTTAGGCGCGTTGATTGTTATTGTCTTATGATTTTTAAACGACAAACTTCAAAAGGATTTATTTTGTACATTAATAATTGAGGAGCGTTTTTTCAAAACTCGATAGAGCACAAAATATTTTTTAAAGGTGACTGAACCTGAATTTGATGCTGGTATTATGTTTTTATTACTGTTGTGATTTTATTTTTGTTTCGCCATGATGTATTATTTACTTAGTTTTATTAGTATTTCATTGAGTTACTTCTGTGTACAATGTAACGGGTTACATCTACATTGTTACATGAATGAAAAATGATAGACATTATGGAAAATTGCAAAAAAGTAACATAAAAATGTAAGAATACAAAGTGATTAAGGTCCCACCAGGATCGGCGCCCTTGTCCGCCAATATCAAATTTCGAGGTCGTTAATTTCACATCGCGTACCATTTTGTGCGCCTATTTCGACGTTTTGTGTGTCACTGGAAGACGGTCAAAATGGGCCTTGAAGGTGGGACGAAAATGAAGCACGGCTCCGCCACTACCGAATTTTAAGGTCCTTCCTTTCGCATCGTCTAGTGAATGTTTCGTGCCGTTTCGTGCCCCTATTTCCACGTTTTGTGCGTCACCAGAAGTGTCAAAATGGGCCTCCAAAATGTGACGAAAATGACCCACTGTTCCGCGACTATCGAATTTCTAGGTCGTTTCTTTCGCATCGTTTAGTGCATATTTTTTAAAAAGTTTTCTGTGCCTACTTCCTCGTTCTGTGCGTCACCGGAAGTGAGTTAAACGGGCCTTCAAAGTGGGAGTTAAATGACTCACTGCTCCGCCACTACCGAATTTCGGGGTCCTTCCTTTCGCATTGACTAGTGCCTGTTTTGTTCCGTTTTGTGCCCCTATTTCCACGTTTTGTTCGTCACCAGAAGTGTGTTAAGATGAGCCTCCAAGGTGTGACGAAAATGACCCATTGTTCCGACACTATTGAATTTCTAGGTCGTTTCTTTCGCATCGTTAGTGCCACTTTAAAAAAAAAATTCTGCACCTATTTCTCGTCTTCTGCATCACCCGAGGCGAGTTAAACGGACCTTTAAAGTGGGAATTAAATGGCTCATTGTTCCGCCACTATCGAATTTCGGGGTCGTTTCTTTCGCATCGCTTAGTGCCTGTTTTGTACGTTTTGTGCGTCACCGGAAGTGGTTCAAAATGGACCTACGAATATAACGAAACAAGTTAATGCTGTTCTTCCACCAACGAATTTGGAGGACGTTTCCTTCACATCGTTTAGTTTGTATTTTGTACCGTTCTGTTCGCCTACATCCACGTTTTGGGCATCACTAGAAATGCGTCAAAAAGTGTGAGGAAAAAGAGCCATTGTTCCGCCACTATCGAATTTGGAGGTCGTTTCTTTCGCATCGTATAGTGCCTGTTTTGTACCCTTTTGTGGTCCTATTTCCACTTTAGTGCGACAACGAAAATGGGTCAAAATGGCCTGCAAGTATAACGGAATAACTTAATGCTGTTCCGTCACCATCGAATGTCGCGGTCGTTTCCTTCACATTTTTTATGCATGATTTGTGTCGCTTTGTGCATCAGTGGAAGTGGGTCAAAATGGGCCTTGAAAGTGGGATGAATATGTCTTTTTCTGCCATATTTGTAGGTCCTCTTTGACCTACTTTCGGTGGCGCTCAAAACGTGAAGATGTGCGCAGAAACGATACAAAACAGGCTCTAAACAATGCGAAAGAAGCGACCTCGAAATTCGATACTGGTAAGACAATGGGTCATTTTTCTTCTAACATTGAATGACCATTTTGATCCACTACCTTGATTCACAAAACGTGGAAATAGGCTTACAAAACGGTAGAAAACACGCACAAGACGATGTGAAGGAAACGACCTCGAAATCGTTCCTGACGGAATAGCATTAACTTGTTCCGCCATATTTGTAGGATGACATTGACCCATTTACGGTGACGCACAAAACGTGGAAATATGCGCACAAAACGACACAAAAATGTAAATTTGGCTTAATTACATGGAAATTTTAAGTTTCTACGGTACGCTTAAATATATGGAAAATCTTATACATTTTTCCTTTACGTTGGCCTACTTTACGTTGATTTGGGACTTTCAAATTGTATTCTTTTTTCCACTTAAAAGTATCTATAATTCAACAAGGAAATAATTATCAATGATAATTATAATAATTATCTATATAATGAATTCATTGTAATTTGGTCCATGACAAACACTTTACCCTTTCGTACTAGCTGTTATGCCCGTTTCTCGCACGGATCAGATAAAATATCAATGTAAATAAACTGAACAACGGGAGAACAATTAAGAAACATTTCTAAAATTGGATATATTTTGTGTGAGTACGTGTGTTTTCATTGGGAAGGCTGATGGGGGCTGAATTTGAACGTAAACAGTATCGGGAATGTTACTATACATCTGAGTAACCCCGATAAATATGGATTCGACACAAATATTGGTCATTTTCTACTACTTTTACATGTCCCGGTGAACGCCCCCTCAGACCCCCTTGGTTCGAATTGTGAAAAAAATCATCTGGCCCCCAGCCGATAACGCGAAAACTATGAATGTGACACTAACATCTGCCATGTTCTACTACTTTTTACATATCCCGGTAAAAGCCCCTATGATCCTCTGGTTCCAATTTTGAAAAAACAACGCCTCTGGCCCGCAGCCGATGGGGGCTGTATTTGGAAGTCAACGCATGTGGAAGTATCATCATTCATCTCAGCAACAGCGAAAACTATGGATTTGACACTAATATCGGTCATTTTCAATTATTTTTACATATCTCGCAATTCCCCACCCCCGGTGACCCCCAGCCCGCATACAATAGTGGCTAAATTTGAAAATCATCGCTAATGAAAGTATCACCATTGATCGCAGCGACCGCGAAAACTATGGATTTGACACTAATATCGGTTATTGTGGGTTATTTTGACATGTCTCGTGATCCCCTTTATAGTACCCCTGTTCCTTAGCTGATGGGAGCTAAATGTGAAAGTAAACGCGGTCTTGAGTTTCATCATTGAGCTCAGCGACCTCGAAAACTATGGATTTGACATTAATATCGGTCATTTTCGATTATTTTTACATGTCTCGGAATTCCCCCCCTCTGGTGATCCAAGGCCCGCATACAACGGTGGATGAATTTGAAAGTCATCGCTAATGGTAGTGTCACCATTGTTCTCAGCGACCGCGAAAACTATGGATTTGACACTAATATCCGTCATTTTGAATTACTTTTACGTTTCGGTATCCCTTCCTTCCGTTGACCCCCGGCCCGCAGCCGAATAGGGTGAATTTGGAAGTTAATGCGATCGGAGTTTCACCATTGATCTTAGCGACGCGAAAAATATGAAATCGACATTAAAATCGGTCATTTTCTACTACTTGTATATGTCCCGGTAAACGCCCCCCTTGAGACCCCATGGTTCAAATTTTGTCAAAAACGGTTCGCCTTGGTGTGGGACCTGAACCAAAGTACCCGTGACCAAAATTGGGTTACTCTCGGTCAACTTGTCTGGTCCCCAGGCCGGTTCCGGTAAACGTTCCCATGAGACCCCCCCTAGTTTGAAATTAAAGAAAAAACTCTTCGTCTTGATCTGGTTCCTAGACCAAGCTAACCGTGACCAAATTTTGAAAAAAATTCGGTACACTCATCTGGTCCACAGGCCGCACAAAGATAGACAGGCAGACACGAACAAACTCTTTATTTTATTTCTATTTGAAAGGTCAGATCCGCCGTTATTGTAATAGAGCGGTGCTTGAGCGATTGATCGTAGAAATTCAAACTCCGATGAGTGATAATTTCATAGCCTTGTTTTATTACAAGTTTAAACTCTTTAGTCAGTAGAGAAGAGGGCGTGAGTCATAGTTCAGAGTTGATGACAATGGGTTTTAGTGGGTCCGTGGGTCACAGTGGGTGAGAGTGGTTCACGGTGGGTGGTGGGTCAGAGTGGGTCACGGTGGGTCGTGGGTCACGATGGGTGGTGAGTCAATTAGTCGTGGCTAAAGTTTTCATTGCCCCACGCTCTCTCTGAACTACAGTGTTGAAAATTAATCAGTAAAAATCAATTGCAATTGATCAATCAATTGAAAGTAATTGCTGTGGAAATCAATTGCAATTGAATTAATTGCCAATTAATTTCAATTGCAATTGAATGCCTGAATTCAATTGCAATTACTTTCCACTGCAATTACTTTCAATCAATTGATTAATTGCAATTGATTCTTCAGTATTAATGGCCAATTGCAATTAACAATTAACCATTACTTACTTCAATTGTTAATTGCAATTAACAATTAAATTTACAGATTAATTGTTAATTGTTAATTCAATTGAAATTTGCCCAACACTGATTCAAAGCTAGACGTATTCTGAGATTCTGATTTGTTCTCTCCCCAATGAAACGCCAATCAGAGCGCAATATTTTTCGACTAGCTAAGATAATATTTGGTAAAAGTGAAAGTACATTTACTTCTTCCATTTGTTGTTCATATTATAGTTGTTTTCAAAATCGCGACTATTGATAAAGTTTCATTAATATTAAATTATGTTACGGAATAACTTAATTCACATACATTAGAAATAAAACTCCCAAGAAAAATCCCAGACTCAAAAGTATCCCTTCATCTTAACAGTAGGCGAAGCAGGAATAGGCAAAACAGGAATTCCTGTTTCGCCTACAATCTTGATAACGAAGAAATCTTGATAAATATTGCTTTGAGACTAGTAGGCAGAACAGGAATAGGCGAAACAGGAAGACACCTTCCGAGCAGGTGAGAACACTAACCTTGAATTAAAATTTCGTCACATAGAACTAAAGCAAGAATAAATAAATAAATTTCTGCCACGTCGGACATTGGTATCAGTTATAAAAAGAAAGAACCAAACCTCAAAAGTGCCAAACATTCCCTAAGATGCATATACAAATCCCCCGCTTGATCTAGCTAGTGGTTAACGTGTAAGACTTCGGTACACGTGGTCCGGGTTTAATTCCCAATGGAAGTGCATTTTGGCGTTCACCCAGTGTCGTGACCGTAGTGCTTTCAAACGAGTCTGGTTGACCCGATCCGACCCGACTCGGGTCAGGATACTCGCATCGGGTCAGTCAATTCGGGCCACGGGTCGGGTCGGGTTGGTGTTCAACCTGACCCGACCCGACACCTTAATGAATTCACATGAATTCAATCAATTTTATGGTTAACGAAGAATTGTTACTTGATCACTAATATTTCTTTAGAACGAAAAGTTTTCCGAAAAAATATAACGGCAAATTTTCCACCTCGCATCATTACTTACAAGTTATTACGTTTTACATTACGCAGTATTAGTATATTGAATAAGGAACATGGACAATATTGGACTAGTTCCACATAACTGTACGTCACGATAGGTTAAAGCAACTACAATTTAAATTTAACCTCATACGAGTTAATACGAAACAGAAGAAGAAGAAGAATACAATTATATTCGTCTGTAAATGGTGGAAGAAGAAGAAAAAGAAATAAAGATTATTTTGTTTGCTTGGCATAAATTTGACATAAATGCATCATAAGTTCACAGTGCATGAGTAAATACTAGTCGAAATCAATAGATGTCAGGAGCAAGGGTTAAAAGGTCGGAAATTTTTTGTGTCTTCAATGAGATGAGGCTGGACTTAACTGCATTAATAACAATATATCAGGATAGAGGCGAAGCCTTAACTTTATTTATAACAATATTTAAGGAGGATCGAGGCAAACCTTAGACTTACATCTACGCCTCTGTCACCACGTAAAGGAATTTGTGGAAGGTATTTTCGTTCAGGATTCCGAGATGGACGTAGCAGTAAATGCAAGTATATGTGTATGGTATGTATATGGCGTTTGAGATTGTACAGAATAAAACGAAGGGTTACTCTTAATTTCTACAATAAATAAACGAAGTAGATTAAGAATACAGGACTTTTATTGAAAGTTTGCGGGTGGTATGTGTCAATTAACAAAGGATTTATATTTTACATACCTGATGTAATACTTCTGTTGGTAAATGTTTAGCATAAGGGGTCCAGAAGTACTTTAAAAATTCAGAATTTACGGGGCAAAGATATGTTAGGTTTAAGTACTTAGACGTAAGATAATGTAACCAAATCTAACCTAAACTGATCTAAACTACCCTAATATTAATAGAAATAGAGGAAATTCTATCAATTTTTCGAAAATTATGCAGAACCCCTACACTAGTACAATGTAACATAAACTAAACTAACGTAATGTGAACTAAAACTACCGAAATTGCAGATTAAAAAAAAAAAAATACCTGGGCCCCTTCTACTAAACATTGTCCTGTTTGTTACATGTGGAGGTGCAGTGTTGAAGACTTATCTAGATATATGTTACGTGAACTTTCTTAGTTGCCATACTTCGAAAATCAGTGTTCCCAACCTGTGGGGTCGCTGGGAGGTGACGAAGGGAACGCAAATTACTGATAGAAACTATGGCCTATGTTTAGCAGAAGGGGTCCAGCTTTTTTCTCTAAAAAATGTTACAATTTTGGTAATTTCTGTTCACATTCGGTTAGTTTATGGTAGGGTTAGTTAGTTTAAGTTAGGTTAGGCTAGTTTAGGTTACGTTAGGTTAGTTTAGTTTATGTTATATTAGTGTAGGAGTCCCGCATACATTTCCAAAAAAATGATAGAATTTCGCTTATTTCTACTAATATTACGTTAGTTTAGGTTTGTTCAGGTTAGCTTACGTTAGTTTATGTTAGATTAGGTTAGATTTGGTTACGTTATGTTACGTCTAAGTATTTGTATCACTCATTTCTCCTGTAAATTTTGTGTTTTTTTACGTGCTTCTGGACCCCTTGTACTAAACATACCCCGAAACTATATTTGTAATTATAAATATTACGAATGTTCGAACATAAAGACGTTAAATTTAAGGTGCTGGCATACTTTGCATGAACAGACGTGTTTATAAGGACCAGAGGCAATATTCGAGCTTTGTATTTCTTCTAGCAGAGCTCGCATTAAATGAGAAGCTTTATTACCACTTGAAGATTTACTTCAGGAGGGCTTAGTATACTAAAAATACAATCTGGACATATAGCATAAAAAGTTCAGTGTACAAAACACCAATGCTATCTAACGGTCATAGCAGGAGTCCAGCAGAGGGCCTTAGCGGTTAGAGAGGGGGTGCGTCCTTAGGGAGCAGGCTGTTGACAATGGGCCATATTTACAGTATAAAAATTGGCGTTATGCAGGTAAACAAATGGTGGTAAAACAAGAGATGTTAACGTGTTTCCAGATAAAACTCCGGTATTAACAATGGAATAGAGGTGAGCTATATCCGTGTGGGATACGAGAGGGATCTTCAATAGAATGGTAATTACATCATGGTCAAGGGAATATTGTAATAAGGAGACCTTTGTAACGGAGTAAAACAAACCTATGTCCGAAAGGTATACTGTATCACGTAATTGTTTGTTTCCCTGTATGTATTGGCGAGCAACATGGGATGGCAACAAACGCATAGTTAAACGATTGGCATATATATCTTCAAACATACGAATTATGTCTTCCCTAGTCAAGACAAGAGTCAAATTAGCAATAAGGAAGCCTTCTGTATTCGCAAGATGACAATACAAGGCTCCTAACGAAGACTGAATTCCTGCCAAAGTCCGTCTAACAGTAAGGACAACATCATGCATGATAGAAATTTCCCTGTGAAGCGTACGTTTAAGAGAGTCTATTTCCGACGCTAAAATTTGATCATGTTTTTCTAAGGAGTTGACCACACCATTTATCTTGTGTATTTGGTAAGTATTGTACGACGATAGTCCCAAGGTGGTAATACCAAGTAAAAAGGGAATAACAGCCCTTTTCGTACGACGATTGGAACAAGTTAAGTCGTCCCGTTTTTCCGCGAGTTGAAAATGACAAGGGATTTGAGAAATAATCCTGTCACGAAATTCCCGATCCGTTTCTCTATGAGACGACAAATGTCTATTCCAAGTAGGGCAACCAGACAATCGATAAGTTTGGAAGCCAAAATCCAAATGGATACGAACAGGTACAAAATAGGTGTTCGAATAAAGAAGGGCCAAGCCGTGGGATTGAAACTGTTCCAAGAGATGGGAATGAATACTGCGCGGACAGCGGGACTGAGAAAGAACTACCATCAGTAACCATGAAGACAATTACACAAACAAGCAAGATGACATGCTTCATGATGATAAGAAGGTTATTCACCTAAAGCAAGTAAAAGTCTACGCGTCTGCACGTAACTCAGCTGAAGCTGACACGACAAAACGAGAGAATTGCAGGATATGTGGTAGTCGGTATGAATATGGCATAGTAAACAATCGCGATAAAACTTACGCTAACTATAATGGTCTGTCTATGGATAATGTATTAAACATGGTCCTTAGGTCAGTGAAAATCTGGAGAAGTACAGACACCACAAAAATAGTACGTATGCGGACATCGAACTCGAGACGAGTTATCCATAGAAAAGTTAGTGCGGCCAACAAAACTTGATCCAGGGGGGGGCATGATGACAAAGTATCAGAACCTCGCACAAAGCCACGTTTAGGGCGTAAGGGCGACAACGACCAAAAAGTTGAGCGGGTTCGGACTCGTGCCCTGGCGGGGAATGAACGGGGAACCCCGGCCACAAAATCCAAGAGCGTTGGGAGTGCGTCGTTCTAGTAAAAGAAACACTCTGATGTTCAGCCATAAACAAAGCGAATATCCTTAAAGGCGAAGAGCCGTAAAAGAATAGTGAAGTCCCTAGGTACGAATGGCATTACAAAAGTAAGATGCATACAAAGCACGGGTACCACGTTGTGGATAAATCGGGTTTCAGCATCACGTTGTTTGTCCGCAGGACCACTACGGGAAAAGCGGGTTTCGGGCAATACGTTGTGAGCCTGGGGCCACAAGGGTACGAGCAGGGTGCGGCACCACGGTTCGTGTAAATCGGGTTTCGGCACCACGTTGTGTGCATATGCTCCTGAGTCTTACCTGGTCTCAGGGCACAGCGCACATTAAACGTTCTTGTCAAGATGAGGTTTCCGTACCTTCAACCTAGAACGTATCTTCATTTTTAAGTTATTGGGAGAGCATTTTGGGTGAATGAAAAGGTACACAGTTTCGAGGAGGAAATGTGCGAGCAGAAAGGAAATATTCATTCACAGCAAAGGCAATGTGTGAGGCTTTAATGCGAGTGCCTTTGTTTCTTAAAACGAATCTAATTTGAAATTTAATTCCCGATAGATTTTTGGGTTGGTGTTGGATTGGAAACAACACAGCCTAAAAGGAAACATTCAGATATGAGAGCAGGATGGAGAATGTATGTATAGAAACTGCAACTGTCTCGGATTTTCCAATAAATGAATACTACTTACGGCTTTGGTTCCAACCATTCCAGTTCGTAGTAGTCTGTATTAACACTCACACTAGCACTTCACTAATACACAGTTCCTGAAGGTTGTTAAGTGACACTAGTCCGAAAAATGAGGTGGGAAGGTTTTTAGTCCATTAAGCATCTAGATTGATTGGAGATTAACTCTGGGCGACGACCACTTATGAATCTGGACTCCAGCATCGTAGACTGCTAGGCAATTATCTCTTCCTTCTTTTGGGTATGGACGAAGTTTTCGATGATTTTCCCTCTTTTGGGAGGACCACGAGGGTGTCTTCTAAGGATCTGAAGTACCCTAAAAGTCTATGATAGTCCTTTTCTCATTTTAGGTATTTTCTTCTTCAGATTCGTATATGTTTGGATAACAAAATAACACAAATCGGAGTAGCTCGCGCACAGAGGTGTTGCGAGTTTGAAATACCGAGGTAAAAAGCTTAGTGTTACAAGTCCTTGCTTCTATTTGTAAGTTCGCTCGGCGTTGTTCGAAGGATCTGGCGTCCCTATCTCAGCAAATCAATTGCCTGTGATGAGAACGTTCTCTTCAGTGTGTTTCCATCTTATGTCTGCAGTTTCGTTGTGTGTGTGTGTTTGTTTTTTTTTTTTTTCCATTCTGCTCTATCTGCATGTTTGCTTCCGGCTAATGTTGAACTATTGCAAGCTAATTGCATGAGACGCGAAAAGAAATCGTTTCTATGCAATGTAAAATTAAATTTAGAATAATCGCGTATCTTTATTTCCTTTTTACTCCTTTCTGATTTATTTTGTATTCCTTTTAGAAATTACAAATTAGATCTGTTTTACGATATTGTATCATTGCGCAAAAGAAAATCTTCTCAATTAACAGTGTTGGAAACTCGATCATATGCAGAAAAAAACGAAAACATTGTCTGAATGGAATTATGAACTTGTTTCCTTATCACTGTGAAGAAGGATATAGCTTCGACACTTCTATTATCGTTGGGCCGCGGTAGCTCAGTTGTAGAGCGGTCACCCCCTGATGCATGAGGTCCCTGGTCCGATCACAGTTCGTGCCCAGTGAACTTTGTGGTGGACAAACACCGTGTACGTGGGATTTTTCTGGATTCTCCGGTTTCCTCCCACTTTATTCATTCCATCATTCATTTTTCATCATCACCGTCTCCTTTAGTCTAGCCGGCATACCTATGGGACGTAAACTTACTTCATTTACTGCTCTTAGCTTATAAATTCAGCGTGTTAACATGTGGTATAGAAAGTATACTTTATAAAACATGACCCAACAATAAAATAAGAACTAACTTGTGCTACATGTCTCCTAAAAACACGAATGCTGTCTAACAGAGCAAGGATAGGTGGGCAGTTGGAGGACCTGCGCGTAGTTGCGTCAACGACGATTTGTTTACACGCAATTCCCAGAATAGTGGAAAAATGCTTCGTATGGCATATAAACATGTCTTGCAGGTGGAACAGCTTTGCGGTACTTATGCATTCACTTTGTACACTACTTTCACATAGCACTTCACTTCATTTCTTCTTTATGGAGTACTACGTAGTACATTTTGCATTGTACTTCGTATTTGTACCAGATACATATGAGAGAGATTCAGATATAGCTATTGTGATTACTTGTACAATCTTATTTTGGAAATCAATTCACATGTTTCTTTCGTAGATTCAACAAATTTACCCCCCTCCCCCCTTTAAAATAGAATAGCACCCAGCCCGAAGAAACGATCAGTTATGGGACACTATCTAGTCTTGCTAGGATCGATCTGCATCTTTCACTTCCATGTTGCATCACATACTTCCTAGATTAGTTACTAAGACAGTAGATTTGAAACACCGTGCATACATTTCTCCGTAATTAATCGGCGTACAGTGGCAATCTTCGTTACCTTTTTCATTTATCTGAGGTTTAAGTTTCTCATAATTCTATCAGTTTCCTCCTAAATTTTCTAATTTGGTTGGTCAACTGCGGAACTTAACCCAAAAATAATACTTATTATAATAGTGTGCAGAACTTTTGGTGGAAACAAATATAAATTGATAACAATTATGATTATAAATCTTGAGTATTTGAGAATTGAGTACTGCCTCTGAAATCAAAAGTGTGTCAGAAGAATGAGCGGCAAGGAGAAGGCGTGAACTATTCAGGGTTCACGACGCTGGGGGAGGGGAGAGGGGTTCAACAGGTAAACGAAGTTGGGAAGCACTGCCCTACATTAATCAAAATTTCAAAACGGTTATCAGACTAGTGGCACAGATTTCATTGTATTTCTGAAAGAAAGTCGCGAAAATTAAAAGCAGAAAGGAAGGAAAAACAGAAACTAATTTCAAATTGCGCAGTGCACATGGTTGTAACAGATTTTATGTATATAACTTTTGCATGCCATCCGGTTTTCACTACTTTAATTTAAGTGTAGAATTATAAAACACACATCTTGTAAATATTGACTTACATGTGTGTTAAGTTAAGTTTAAGAGCACAACTTAAGTTTTTTTTTTTTTTTTAAAAAAAAAGGAAACTTGTCACAAATTATCTACTTATTGGTATTGCATTTCCAGTGAAATTACAATATCCCACGTAGCACAAGTGAAATTCAAGTGGGACCACCAAATAATCGTTCAAAAAAATTAAAATTCTATCACGAATTATCTTTCTATACCTCTTCGAAATATTTCCAGTGAGCAATGGAACAATACCTCATTTTGTGCAGTTGAAGTTCACATTTGCTGGCGATATGAGTATGTGCGTAAAAGGAAACAATTGCGAGGTTCTCGCACCAACGATTTAGGGCAGGGCGAACCTGCTGGGCCCGCGGAGATGCGTCCATAGGGAGCAGGTGTGAAATGGCGGTAGGTGTTTGCAAAGTCGATTATTCATGCGAAAACTAAACACTAACCTACGCTAGGTGGCCACAACATCGTGCTTTTTATGTTGTATTTACGAGCACCTTAAAGTGATTACTGATTGAATGTATGGAACCTAAAGCGCTACCTGTTGCATGTAGAAGAAAATTTGCTACCTATTTTTTGCGGTGAGTAATAGCCTTTCTGCTTTTTCTCACTGAATATAATCACCGCTCGCAATATTGTGATAAAAAAAAAGTATATTGATAAGTTGAGCTTTTGACTAGTAAGGTAAGTAAACTGGTCCTGGATACCTCATATAAGGACGCTATAATAATAAATTAACCCTTAACTGTGCTGGTGGGGTATTTTCTAAAGTACAAAACTGCATATTTTACTTCGAACAGGCTATAAGCATAATCCATACATTAATTTGTTCTATAATTATCTCAGGCTAAGCTTTTTTTTTTTTTTTTTCATTCATTCATTGCATTCACAACTGTATAAAGGTCTCATGTTGAATGTTGTTCTATATCTTAACGTGAAAGCACCTGATTCTCCCAAGGAAAGTCTAAAATCTGATAAAAATGACTTTCAATGTGATCACCTTAGATGTACGAATAATACACTAACAAAAAACTCCCAAAAACCAGGTGGGTTTTAAAGTGGGTTTTTTCAGGTGGATCCAACCCTGGACAAACGTCTTTTTTTTTTTTTTTTTTTTTTTTACCAGCACAGTTAAGGGTTAAAATAAATTACAACATACACTGATAGTAGCAAAAAACTATGTAAAGAGCTGCATAGGACTGGTAATTTAAATCCTCTGCACTGATTAGAATTGCCCGCCAGAGCAACTGAAATATAGACTAGAAACACGCACTGCAAGAAGAGTATATCTTTATTATTACTTTAAAGTGCATGTCATAGGAAATTACTCATTACAGAAACACATTGTTTTTTCTGAACATTATTGTAACTTTCCAGAATTCAGTTAACTAGTTATTTTTTTTTCTTCTTATTTCTGCTATTGAATTTTGTGTGAACACCGCACTGTTAATACCAAAGACGTTGCAATTCATTTCGCATTTGTTAAGATCTCTCACAAAACTCTCGCTACAGTATGCATAAGTCGTGTCTCGTGAAAAAATCCAAACGTGCTACTTTATTCTTGGGGTGAGTTTCTTTTGATAAATTTCCCAACAACAGTTCGGTGGCTAAGACGCAGAGCGCTGACCTCTGGTGCCTGGGATCCCCAGCCAAGTATGTGATGGACAACATATGTCCATGGGTTTTCTCGAGACACACTCTATTCCTCCGACATTCACATGTAACCAGTTCTTCCATCATTATTCACTTACCTTAATCATCCGTCTCCCTTAGCCTAAAGGGACGTTAAACTGAACAATTTCATTTCACTTTCAAAAACAATTCGAGCGATTTTGCTCAAATATATACACAGGGTGTTTCAAAACAACACCGGTAACGTTTGGGAGGTGATTCCTGACATCAAAATAAGACGAAAAGTATAGAAGAATCTTGGTTCCCAAATGCTTCTTTTCGGACTTATAGGGTACCGAAAACATGAAAAAATGAATTTTAAAGGTCCATAGCTCCAAAACTATGAGACCTACCATAGTATGGTGAAAGCTTTACTTAGGAATAATACGTGCTCTATCCAAAAATACATGTTTCAAAATCCTAAGGTACTCACGCAACATTTTTCGTACGGGCAGTTTGGTTAACGGACATATAATCTGAAGTACTGACTAACTACCTCTATAAAAATTGTTGCGGAAGTACTGCAGGATTCTGAAGCATGTATTTTTGGAAAGGCCACATATTAGTTCCTTAGTAAAGTTTAAAGCCGGCTACGGTAGGTCCCGTAGTTTTGGAACTATGGACCTTTAAAGTTCATTTTTCACGTTTTCGTAAGCCTCTAACTCCGAAAGGAAGCATTTGTGCACCCAGGTTGGTCTATACTTTTTGTGTTATCTTGGTATCAGGAATCACCTTCCAAACGTTGTCGGTGTTGTTTTGAAACACCCTGTATATATATATATGTAAATATATATATCTATTACTGAAAGTCGTGAGCAACATTTTTTCACAACCGTAATCTTTATTCGTAAGTGAAACCAAATATATCATCTCAATCTAGACCTTTCTTTCACCTTTCCACGTAGTCTCCGTTTTATTGCACCCATTTTTTCCATCGTTCTGCAAGTTTGAAAGTACTCTTGCTATAGAATTCCGTTCCAGCTGCCCGTAGACACTGCCTCACTTCTTACTCACTTCTTAGGGATGGCCTCGCATCTGTTCCTTCACAAAACCGAAAAGATAGTAGTTGGAGGGTGCCATGTCGGGGCTGTAGGGAGGATGTGGAAGTGTTTCTCACCCAAATCTCCTGATCTGCTCTATAGTGGCACGTGCAGTATGTGAACGCGCATTACCCTGTTGAAGGATGATCTTCTTTCTAGGACGTTTATCACGCAAGGCACGAGCTTGAAAAGTGTCCGGATGTAGCGGGCAGAATTTATGGTTTGAACAGGCTCAAGAAAGTCAACCAGAATGCAACCCTGTGTATCCCAGAAGACGATCCCCATAACTTTCCCTTTCCCTACCGATTGAACTGTCTTCGCTTTCTTCTTCGGTGGCGAATTCAAGTGGTGCCATTCCATACTATGTCGTTTTGTTTCACGTTCATAATGATGGAACCAGCTTTCATCTTCATTCACAATACTCGTCAAAAGTCATCACCTTCATATCGAAATCTCTGAAGAAGGGTTTGGGCAATAGTTAATCTCTGACGTTTGTGGTCCTCAGTTAAACGTGGAAACCAATGGGCACAAACTTTCTGATAACCTAAGCTGTAAATCATTTCTTGCACCGCACTATGCCCAACATCAAGTTTTGCAGCGATTTCATTCACAGTGATACGCCTATCTCTTCTAATCAGCTCATCAACCCTTAACTTGTTGCGTTCCGTGGAGGCAGTTCGAGGCCGCCCGCTGCGAGGCTCATCTTCGATACTCGTATTTCCATCCTTAAAATGTTTCACGCACCTCCTAACACTGCTGGCACACATCTCATAGGCACGCTGCAGTCTGCGGTGAATTTCAGAAACAGGTTGATCGTCTTTAACAAGGAACTCAATCACAGCATACTCTTGAAACGAAACATCGCTGCCATTTTGGAAATCCTGCCTGTGGTCACTTTCTAGCAACAAACAGCGTCGTCTGGAAAGAAACAAAGAAAGAAAAAAAAAAAAAGGTCTGTAGATTGAGATGATATACTTGGTTTAACTTACATCTAAAGATTGCGGTTGTGAAAACATGTTGCTCAAGACTTTCAGTATGGCCCTCGTATTTTTAAAGAAATATTCACAAGTAAATAGTTTAACCTTGGGGTAAGATTTCTTCGATATTTTTCTAAACGGCTATTATAATTTGTGTTGATATCACTAGTTAACAAAGGTTTTGTTACATAAAAGGAAATACCTGTTCTTAAAGGAACTTTTTGCGCTGAATTCGAATATGCACTCGGTTTTTCTCCATCACGTGCGATTTTCCCGTAACAGAGGGATTTTCGGGAAAATCCCTCAAAAATTTCCCTTTTCGTTTATTTTACACCCCAAGATCTTGTCCCCTTGCATATACTAACATAGAAATTATACCTAAGTATACTTTGATTCATATTTAACAAACCCTCCAAGTTTCGTAATAATCGCTGTATTCTTTCTGGAGAAATAAATATGTTTGTATGTATACTGTGTGTACTGTTTATTGCACCTTATAGTAATGCTTTCAGATCTCTTAAGTTGAGGTAAAACGTTTTGCTTTATTACCACAAACACATATATAAAATATAATACAATATAATTTACAAGTGTGACAATTTACAATAAACAATAATACAAATGTACCAAAAGGTCATGAAAAGACAATCAAAACTATCACAATATATGAAACTTCCATTGGGTTACAAAAACGTACACTACTTCCTTCTTTTGTAAGAAATGTTGCATTCTCTAACAAGACCCCAACAATAGTCCCCCATCGTCCCTGGTACCTTTTCTCCATTGCCATTATATCTTGGTGGAATCTTTCCCCCTGTTCGTCGCTGAGAGCACCTAGGTTAGCAGGAAAGAAGCTGAGGTGGGAGTGCAAAAAGTGGATTTTTAAAGACATCCTACAACCCAACTCTTTGTATTTCTGTATCATGTCCTGTACGATTTCTGTGTAACTCTCAGCTTTGTTATTGCCCAGAAAGTTGCGCACAACACACTTAAATGCTGTCCAGGCAGCTAGCTCAGCACTGTTTAACTTGCTGTCAAAGCTATCATCAAGCATTAATTTCCTAATTTGGGGATCAATAAACACTCCCGCTGAAATCTTAGCATCACTCAGGTTAGGGAACTTATCTCGCAAATACTTGAAACCTTCACCAGATGTGTCCATCGCTTTGACAAAGTTTTTCATAAGTCCTAACTTGATATGAAGTGGCGGTAGTAATATCTTATTAGGATCTACCAAAGGAGCGTATTTGACGTTGCATTCTCCAGGTACGTAATTCACTCTAGGTTCCCATTCCTTCACTTCATAATGTTTGTCATCAGCTCGGCTATCCCATAAACATAAAAAACATTGGTACTTCGTGTAACCGCACTGCAGTCCTAATAAAATACCAACTACCTTGAGATCACAACATATTTGCCAACAATGGTCCTTGTAATTTATAAGATTTAGCAAAGTTGACATGGTGTCATAGGATTCCTTAATCTTCACTGAGTGCGCAAGTGGTATAGAAGGTTTTTTATTTCCATTATGTAAAAGGACAGATTTAAGGCTGACCTTTGACGCGTCGATAAATAACCTCCATTCTTCTGGAACGTAAGGAATTCCTAGCTCCGCCATCAACCCATTTATATCCGTACATACGCACACATTATCTTGCATTGAGAAATAGCTTGAAAATTGAACATGCCTTTTCCTGTACACTGATATGTTCGTTTCTGCATCCAATAAGTTCCACTGCTGGAGCCTTGATCCCAGAAGTTCCGCCTCTTGTTTTGTCAGGTGCAAATCACGGACTAGGTCATTAAGTTCACATTGCCGGATGAAATGTGGCTCGCGAACACAGTCAGGGATGAACGTTGGATCCTTGGATGTACATGTTGATGTCGATGGTTCAACAAGGTCATGATCATCATCAGAGTCTTTTGGCTATATCTCTTCCCAGTTGGTAGGGGGCTCGGGAAGTGGAAGTTCATCCCCGTGCGGAATAGGTCTAATTGCGGATTTAACGTTGGGATAACTTATTGTGTATTTGCTTGGAGAATTGTATATATATGTATTGAGATATACATATACTGTACGTTTAAAAAAATATACGTTGGAAGTACATTCTATTTTTATACACGTTTCTAATTTACAGAGAGCAATACAAGTGTGTTGTTGACTATTGTAAATATTCATTTTTATGTCTGTGTTTGTAGTAATAAAGCAAATCGTTTTTACCCCAACTCAGGAGATCTGAAAGCATTACTATCAGGTGCAATAAACAGTGCACACAGTATACATACAAATATATTTATTTCTCTAGAAAGAACAAAGCTATTTTTACGAAACTTTTAGGGTTTATTAAATATAAATCAAGGCAGTGTTGGGTAAGTTACTTGTAAAAATGTAACGCGTTACAAGTTACTTTACTTTCTCTTAAAAAGTAACGCGTTACTTGCCCCAAAAAAGTAACTGTTACCTTACTTCGAAAGTAACGCGTTACTTTTAGGTCCGAAACTTTAAAAATGTGAAAAAAATATGACTTCAATTTTCCATACTACTATTACTACCGCTATTATTATTATTATTATTATTATTATTATTATTATTATTGCACGTTCTGAATCCCTTTATGTAAATGCAAGGACAAATTTCTACTTGATATATGAACATTTTCATATAATGTAACATTAATAAAATGCCATACTACGTTACTTGTAGGGATGGATACGAGTGAGTTCGAGCGAGTTTTCTTTGACACTCGATTCGACTAGAAACAGACATCTTTGAGCTCTACCCGAGAACTCGACTCGAAAAATTTCCTCCAACTCAACTTGAATTGGGGTCGAGTTTCGAGTCGACTCAAGCCAAATCCGGTGTGTAGTTTCGAGTACATTCTTCAAGTATATTACATAGTATAATTATTATCAATGACACTACTACTACTACAACTTATATTATTATTATTATTATTATTATTATTATTATTATTATTATTATTATTATTATTATTATTATTATAACACTGTATATAAAAGTGAAAGATTGGCAGTTTGTAGTTGAATACTAAAAAACTAGTTGATTGCCATCCTCGGTAGTCGTGAAGTCTAGGAGTCAAGAACATTGTTCACGAGCTTCTGAATTTGGGTTGAGGGTCTAGGTTAAGTATTCAGGCTCGAGCCGAACAATGTTGAAAGTTATAGGGCACTGGCCAGATATCTTCAAAACTGCTCGGCCCGGGTTTAGAATTGTCAAGGACTCGAGCAGCTCGACTCACAGCTTATTCACTATCGACCCGAACCGAGAAGTGAGCCGAGCCAACAGCTCACCCAACCGACTCGGCTACAGCCCTCAGCTCAGTTGAGCCGAACTGAGCAAATGGCTCATCCCTACCAAGCCAGTTCGAGCCGATCGTTCACCCCAAGTGACCCGGCTCGAGCCATCTTCTCAGTTGAACCGAGCCGAGCTGAGCTTGTTATAAAAAATCTCTTGTGGTCTCGCTATCGAGACGAGACGAGATGCGAGCAGTGTCCCCTCTCGTGAGCAACACTAAAAGTATTCCATATTACTGTTTAGCTTACATTTCTCATGGCTTTCGTTTTCCAGTGTAATCAGGCTATGATTTCAAGACGACTTAAAACGAACGAGCCATTTATCAAACTCGACTGGACTCGAAACTCGACGCGAAAAACTGAATCGGCTCGGAACTTGACTTGAGGATATTACCCTTGACTTGACTCGAAACTCGACTTGAATTCGAAACTGGACAATGTTGTTATGTACAATTAAAAATAAAGAATATAGAGAAACATTACACTACTCTATAATCAACTGGACTGTAGGATAAGCAAACTGAACTGAAAGAACTCTAATATTACATACCATCAGCAAACTATTTTCTAGTAATAAAGTACGCCTGCTCATTAGAACACAGCTTATTCATATTAACCCCTTATTGTAAATCGTTAATTATGGCATCCTAGTTGATGATAAATATTTTCTGCCGGGACAGTTCAGACACTTTGCTTTTAAATTCTGTCCACCATCATCATCAGCTTTTAAGAAAAAAGCATTCTTTTAAATGTTCGAACGGTAAAATATTTTCGTTCTCCATCTTTATAAAAACAACACGAATCAAAGTAAAATAGACTACCGGTATCATTTCACTCCTAGTTCACTCACTGAATGTATTGATTTGGAGCTGTCAAAATCTACTACAAAATCTTCCAGGTGCTTGCAATCAGTACACGTGATTTCCCTAAGACTGTCCTCATCTTCAAAAAACAGCAAGTGGCACTACGAACTTATCTGTTTCTCTGTGTGTCTGTGACTGTTCATGCTCGATTGTTTCATTCTGAGAAATTCACTTACAGGAAGGAAACATTTATTTCCGAAAAAAAATATACATATATTGTAGTTACTCATCCGAAATGTAACGCGAAAAAAGTAACGCAAACTAGGTACGTTACTTAAAAATTTGTAACGCGTTACCGTTACAGTTACTTTGGAAAAAATGTAACGCGTTACTAGGAAACGTTACTTAAAATGTAACGCGTTACAAGTAACGCGTTACTTGCGTTACGTTACTTCCCAACGCTGAATCAAGGTATACTTAGGTGTAATTTCTATGTTACTATATGTAAGGGGACAGGAGCTAGGGGAATAAAATATCTGAAAAAGGGAAATTTTTGAGGGAATTTCCCGAAAATCCCTCTGTTACGGGAAAACTGTACGTGATGGAGAGAAACCGAGTGCATATTCGAATTCAGCGCAAAAAGTTCCTTTAAGATCAGGTGATTTTTCTCATGTAACAAACAAAAAGTTTAAATTTGTTAACTAGTGTATTTCATACATAAATGTTGTAGTAATAACTGCAGCATGACTTATTTAATAAAAGTGTGTAACGTTACCTTTCGGTAGTATTACATTGTGGTACGAAATCGGAGTATAATCTGTC
This sequence comes from Thermobia domestica, assembly GCF_964235325.1. Classification (NCBI taxonomy): domain Eukaryota; kingdom Metazoa; phylum Arthropoda; class Insecta; order Zygentoma; family Lepismatidae; genus Thermobia; species Thermobia domestica. Next base: position 96,823,716 of record NC_137458.1, on the reverse strand, counting down.
TGTGCCCAGATATGTTAATTTGTTGTTGCGTAACTGTATGTTAATGTTTTTGTTTTCAAGTTAATTAATTTGAAATATTTTTTTCTTTTGGCGTGATGGTAGCCTTAATTTTGACCTGTACGCATTGTTTTGGTTTTATAAGTTGACTACGTGAGTATCAACACGTACTCTTGTTTTGTTCTTGTGATTGAATAAAGTAACTAACCAAATAAGCAGCACCCTTGTTCTCAATCTGAGCAGATACCTTTTCGATATTCGTTTAGTTATTATTGTTATAATGCACTAATGGTTAAATATAAGTTTTCTTACCAAAGAAAAATAGTGTTAGACTTCAAAAATTTAGGGAAGCGGTCATATTTCTAATTAAAGAAAACATATATATATATATATATATATATATATATATATATGTATTATACGTATTTTTTTAATAAATTGCTAGAACTATCTGAAAACGGTAATCTGACTTGTTGAATGCTTATCCTTTTAAGCTCGTATCTTTTTTTTTTAAAAAAAAGTTTATATATAGATATATATATATATATAAATCCCGAAATATTCTTATTTCGCCGAGTAAACAACATACTAATCCAAAAGAAATTCAATTGTTAACGATAAGAATTTTATATCAAGACTATTGAAGAGTTTACTTTTTCAATGTATGGTCAGTGGGAAGACAGTCATGGAACGTTCTCGGTGTGTGACCTTAAGCAAAATTTAGTGCATTATTTGCATTGTGCCACTACACATTTTAAAAGAAAACTTTATATATAGATTGGTACCACCAAAATATTCAATCACTTTGGACCAGTTACTCAAAATGATGATGTGGGACCATCGATGCAATCATGTGACGCCATCTTGAAAAACTAAGCCCATCTTCCCGACGAATAATTAAAAATCAAAATCACATTACCTTAGTAATGAGGATGCTTAAAACCAACTCCACGATTTCGTCCTCAACGGTGAGTCTGTTTTCCTCTGAGATTTTGGTAAACAATCGCACAGGTGACAACGCACTCCTGTAGTTGATGAAATGCTTCCGACCGCTTAATGGCCGATTTCATAGATGCACTTAGGGGATCTTCCAAAAAGGTTAATAATAATAATTTCGATGGAGCTGTGCAATCCTAAAATTCTAGGTTAGTTCAAATAATATAATTTTTTCATGGTTTACTCCAAAATCAGGCAATTTGCCACTTAAATTTATGTTTAGCACAAGCTCCGACCCCCGCCTGTGTGCGTAGTTTTTTCTTCTAAACGAACCTCACTTCCGGTATTCCGAATCAAAATACATATGTATTCACATTCTATGAATAAATTTAATTTTGGAAAGAAAGTTAACGGGTATACCTAATTCTATATATATATACGTTAGTCTATCAATATAAATGTCTGAATTAGCTCGGGTAAATTAACATGCATAAGACTTTGCTTCCCTTTTAAAATTCACTTTGAACCTATGTTTAATATTAAACAAAACTGATATTTGCTCGCGGTATGGACTTAACCTCATTTGCCAAAGCCTTTTCCGACTAGTCAGCTTGGTGTTCGTGGAGTTAACCTAAGTGTGATTATGAGAAACCTGATTGCAATTCAATATATATATATATATATATATATTTCTTTTGTTCGTTCATTATCCATATAAATGTATGATTGATTTTTCCCCTCTGCATCAGAGAATGTGCTGTCATGAGTCATTGGTTCCGTTTTATGTTCATATTCATTTGTATATACTTCATGATTCATCATCGTATGCACAGTAGTAGTAGTAGTTGTTAAGCAAAGATGATGCTAACCTAACCTGATAATTTATTAAGCTCTCTTGGAAGAGGCATTATGTTGGTAGGTGATAGCAATCATAATCATTATAATAATAATGATAGTATAATTTAAAAATAAGGAAAAAGTTTCAGTATCATGACAGTCATAATGTAAAAGGGTGAAGGATGGAGGACAAAACAATAGTAGTAAAATTTTAAACGATTTAGTATGCTAATGAACGCAGGTTTCTATAAAAACTTAGGGAGAATATAATAGTTTGGCATAATGTAAATGTGAATAATTACATATTATTTATTGAAGAGACAAATACAATAAAACTGAATAGTAATCGAAATTTATTGGGATATGTCACAAATTTCGACACATAACAATTGATACTGTATAGATTTTTTTTCCTTTCCTTTCTCATGTTAACGAAACTTCATAGCAAGCATTATATGTTATTCTTGTTACCTGAAATAATAATGAACAATAAAATAGTTACAATCGGAATTTTACATGTGTTATTCAAGCAATATACTAAATATAAATCGAGATAAAGTCATATAATTCGAAGTAGCCAAATAGATATCGGGAGTTCTTCACTGGAATATTGTCTTATCAAGAACCTGGATACTCATATCTATGATATTTTATATATGCAAAAATTTAGATTATTGGGATGAAATTGAAATGATTGATATTTAAATGAAATAACTGTTGCGCTAAGATGTAATACGTAAATTGGCTTGACTTACCCAGGACTTATTTAGTGTCTCCTTGTTCTTGTAATGGCGGGAAAAATATTACATTAATTGGTGATAACAACCAGGGAGCGAGAAAAATTAGTACGGTGTTTCGAACCCGTTATTTACTTTCTCTTCTAACAATATTTTAGGACACACAATCTGCAAATAGTCGATAGCATGAATATTATTATACTAAATTGTGAAGTGGATTCACAGAGAACATAATGAATAATATATTACGTAACATTTTATAACACTAATCACATAGAAAATTAAAATATCTTAACGACAAATGGAACTAACTAGTTGAAATAACCTTTGAAATGAAAATGAGATACATATTGTCAAAGCAATAGGAAATTAAGAAGATAACATTGCATGTGTAATAGTGAGACCGTACAAATGGCAACTGTCATTTCATAAAACAGCGCTCATTTAGGTTACAACTTTTAGAGTACAGTTGTAATAATTGTACACTATCTTGAAATCTTCAAAAGAACTTTCCTATCTTCGTGCCGAAATGTTGAAAAAATTATATTTACTCATATGTAGAGGATATAATCAAGAAAGACGAGTGTTACTAGTTTTATTTAACGTGTGAAAGTATCTGTGTGCAAAATATGATTATACTTATAAGTAGTCCTGTATAGAATAAGTTAAAATTGCTGCAGTATTCGATTTTTTCCTTCCGTTTTACTTTACTTACAATTTGTTTTTTTTCTTTCTTCAAGTACTGTGTTACACGAACCATTGAAAATAGGAGAGGTTCAAGTATTATGGGAAACCCTGCTGAGAATACAAACTCGATGCGTAGGATACGAACTCAAGTAGAGAACCAGACTTATAAAAGTTGATTTTATTCTTCGTAGTTTCGGTGTTACATGAAAACTGGAAGTAGAATCAGCGTTCTGAATTGAAGAAAAGGATACATGATTGATGTAGACTTTTCAAAAAATGGAAGCAACAATTTCAGATGAAAATATTGAAGTAGTTTCTGAATCATTTAAAAAGGAGATGGGAAATGATAATGAAGTATTGGTTCGACGAGAAAGTGCAATAATGCATTTGGAAAACGAAGATGTTTCTTCACGCCAAAATGAATGTATACCGTTAGAGATGGATGTAGAGGTTCCGGAAGAAAATGAACTACATTCTACGGAACTTGTTAGTAGTTCAGAGTCCAAAGATGATTCTGTGAATCCTTCTGAAGTTTCAACGGATAAGTATGAAAGCAGTAGTAGTTCAGATTGCCCGGCTGACGCTGCGAGAGCTGACCCAGAAAGTCAAAACAGTACTCAAGATGAAAGTGATGAAGAAGGAAGTGAAGTTCCAATCGAATCCACTGTTCTTCAGACGATAAAATGTGAAATAAAGGTTGAAGAAAGTAGCGACGAAAATGATGATTTTGAAGAAGCGTTGGAAGATCTCCCTCAAGACAGGTTTGTAGTGGTCCTTTATTTATCCTTTACGAACATTTTGCTATGATGTCTTTCTCATATTTTTCTTCGCTCTTGTATTTTAGTTTGTTATACACTACGTGACGAAAGTCATGGGATAGTGCTATGAAACCTGTTGACAGCGCAGGAACATCGCGGAAAACCAGTCGAATTGCGCGAAGAAGTTTTAGTCACTTAAACTTTTGTGAGTGAAGTGAAACGTTGTATACTGTAGTGATGACAACTGACTGGAATTATTGAAGTTGAGTGTGGGATGGTAGTTGATCCAAGATGAATGAGGTATGCTATTTCGAAAGTCGTACGATTATTGAACTTTTCTCGCTCCATATTGTCAAGGATGGACTGTGTAGCATTGACGGTATTAACACCCATCAGGAACTACACATTGGCCACCCATGTGTGCTGAATGGCTCACGGCCGCCGACGTTTGAGCGGACTTATCCAGTCAAACAGGCAAGCGGCAGTGCGTGAACTGACAGAATGAATCAATGCAGGACGCCCAGCGACGTGTCTCAAGTAGTCAATCCAGCGCAATTTGATCTCTATGAGAGATCGCAGCCGCAGGCTGATAAGAATGTTGCTACTAACTGCTGAGTATCGGCAGCAGTGGAAGTCGATTGGGCCTTAGATAACTGGCAACATGTAAGTGATTACGTGAGTCACGTTTCCAGGTGGTAGTCACGGATTGTAGGCTCTGAGTGTGACGCACACCCTATAAAGCCATGGATCGAAGTTGTCAACAAGGCATTCAAGTTGCTTCTGGCTCGTTAATGGTGTGGGGTGTGTCTCGATGGCATGGTTTGGGTCCGCTTGAACCACAATTGATTGGTCATCTCTATGTTCTGCTTGGTGACTATCTACGTCCCATTATTGATTTCTTGTATTCTCCCAACAATAGAGCTTTCCACGATGACTGCGCCATGTCACCGGGTCGCAGTGGAGCACAAAGAGTTTGAGGAACGTTGTGGTTACTTGCAACACATGATTCAGCTCCCTAGATTTCCGGACATGAAAATTATCGAGCATATGTTGATAAGATGTTCGATGATATCGAACTTGGGATATCATCCAACCGACCATTCATGCCCAGGATCCTCCACCTTCAACAACTACCTAGCTGCATGGGTTCACATCCCTTTACCGATTTGTCGCGTCCCTACCAAGTCGAGTTGCTGCACTTCTTCATGCTCGAGGGTATCTTAGACGGTATTAAGTAAATATCCCATGGCTTTTAGCACTTATTTGCCAAACGTACCTGTTCATTTACAAACTCATATACCGTTAAAAACAAAACCAAAAAAAGTTTCAGTTCGATGCATTCATTTTAATAAGAACATTACAATAATTTGTTTAACTCTACCGAGTAAATCATATATATACATAACAGGGTGGATCATTTATCTTGATACGCCCCGATACATTCAAAGTAATAGATAGATCACTGTGAAATTTTGTACCATGCAAATATCGACAGGGGGACATTGTTTGACATGCAGTGCAATACAACCAGGTTAACAGTGATGCCAACCAATCATAAAGTTGTATTTTTTTCAAATGACACTACGTCAGATTATTACATATTTCAAATCTACATGTTAAGCGAAAACCTACGATAACACACTTTTTATTTAGTGTTGTAATCTAAGGATGCCACAGTATCACAGACAAAAAAATAAATAAATAAATAAACTCTACAAAAGTAATAACGCAAGTGAGACGGACAAGGCGATGCATATTCGAAGTACCGTAGTGTTGTGTACCACGAATCCTGAGTTCGACTCTCAACATCTGTGACTCAGCAGTTCATCATCTGCAGATGATTCTCTATTTTATTATTTGGTCTAGGAATTAATTCGTGCGGGTGGACAAGAGATGGCGCAACGAACGGAGCGTCCCACAGTTCCGTGTATCCACACATGTGTTGCAAACCCCTGTCATCGCGTATCGTTCGTAGTATAGGGCAGTGGATTAAAGCGTCAACAACACCAGTTTGTAGTTAAGTGAACATGGCGCAATTTGTGCCTGATAAAGTGTTTTTGCGGGGTGTCCTGCTGCATTACTTTAACGATTTGATTGGACAGCGGTTTACTTCTTCAGAAGATATCGAAACATGGGTCTCTGACTGGATCGCTTCCAAGGATGAGGACTTCTTTCGCCACGGAATCCGTACATTGCCTGACAGATGGGCGAAAGTGGTGGCTAGCGATGGACAATATTTTTCTTAAGGTATTTATGTATTTTGTGTTTGTACTACAGCTTCAATGTGTGCGTACCAACCGCACGAATTAATTCCTAGACCAAATAGTAAAGAACATTACCTATAGTCAAAGGCTCTTTGCACACTTCCGTAAACATCCCAATTTGACTTTCCTTATTCTTACCTAGTCTCCACCCGATTTGGTATAAAGCAACACAAGCAGGATAATTAAGTAAACAACGATATGGTTCCTCTATGAAGTTGGTTTTATGAGGGATAATTTCCACTAATGACAATGAATGTCGTAATTTTGAATAAGCTATCGTCACTCAAGCAGTTTTCTGTAAATTACTAGACTACAAAAGTCTGGGTAGCGATTATGGGTGTCTATAAATTAAAACATGGCTTCCGTTTAGGTTTTATACGAGGTATTGTTACATTAGCGTTGAATACTACGGTCATTATGTGACGCATTTCGAACAAGTAAAAACAAAGTTACAAGGAATTAAAATTCTGTTTTCTTCAAAGAACGTTATTTCGAAGAAGTGCTTAGATAAGTATCACATCCAGTTACGCGAATACAGCATTTTTGAATAGGATAGTACTCAGTCGTCCGTTGGTGCTATTTTTAGGAGGGTATACCGTGTGTGCTAAAAATGGCACCCACGGACGATTAAGCACTATCCTATAGGTCAAAATGAAGGGAAAATGCTCCATAATGATATACTTTCGGAGGTTTTATTCAGGCACTGTGGAGAGCCAAAATTTCACTATGTCGCAACGGTAGACGAGGAATATATTAAAATTATGCGTGTTATTACATTAACAGTCAAATTGAGGGTATTTGGAATTTTTCTAACATGTTTGGTCAACTACCTGTTTCAGCGTTCTTCATTAGCGATTATTGAAGAATAAGTTGCTTTACTTGTACAACTTTTCATTTAATCTAGTAGAAGTTGATACTAACTCCAACCTGTTGGCATCGACACTGTTATATCATGTCCTAAGAAAAGTCGCAGCTAGAGTAATTTACTGCATGTGTATGTGTAAGTGTTACCCAACTTACAGAGCGGACTGATACAAAACCAAGAGTATTGTGTTACGAACTTGTTTAATGTCATCAGAAACACATTTAAAAATTTTGAGTTTTTACGTCATAACAGTAAAATGTATTTGTAAATATTTGTAGGCTTATTAGTGATAATAATTGTTATAACAATGTGTATTAAGCTTAAATTATATGTTAGATAGAATAGAAGAAAAACGAACTTAATTATTATCATTTCTACATTAATATTACAAGGATGATGCTTTCTGTGAAACAGGACTTAGAATTGCCAATCTCAGAAATATTTCGTTGCTCATGTGAAACGTGTGAAAATTTATAGCTGAAAATAGCACAATGAAAATCCTTCGTCCAATTTGTGATATAAAAAGGAATTGCCACCTGGTCATGGAAAAAAAACAATGTCGCTTTTCATCATCAGCATAAAGATTCCGGAATTTTACATCTTTTTAACTCAGCCCAAATTTCATTTCCGTCCTATGAAAATGTCGGGGTGCCTTGTTATTTGAAGCGTTCAGAGCACAAGGAATTGAAGTCTATTTATCAACGTTGTGAGAAGAACACGTAGAGTTTTTTTTTTTTTTTTTTAACATAGCAGAAAACTTATTTCCAATGTCTGGGCATCATGGAGTGGTAACTTCTATCTACTTGTATCTTATAACATCCGAATTATGGTACTTAACGACCAATCTGCTTGATTCTCCACTATATCTTAGACACTTGTTTTTGTAGAGTGGCACTGTTAGGGTCTACTTATTATCTAAGAGATAATACGTAGGGTTATCAGATCTTTCAGAGAGAAAGTAAGAAGAATTTACGAATTTAGGGGAACAAACGGATGAGATGTGATATTAATAATTTTCATAACCAATATATATATAGTTTCTTATAGTAACGCCGAATACTTTTGATTGAAAACTGGACCAGTTTCATTTAAAACATTGGGCATAAAACATGAAAAAATAACATTCTTGGGAAGTTTGTGCCTCGGATTTCACGTTAAGCGATAGATTCTGGCGTCACATACTTTTGGTTCTGAAAGAGACGTTACGCTCAAATCTAAGGAATCAAGTATATTTCACAAATCTTTGTTGCCTTTCACTGTGTCTTAATGAAGATTGCATCTCTTAACAGTCCTACATCTTTTTATATAGGTTCAAAAATACTTACAGGATATATCGAAATTTACAAGCATTTGGAGCTCTGATTTCATAAGTTTTCAGCTTCCGTTTCTTAGATCAGTATATCGCAATCGATCGAAACTACGATATGATCGATACAATGTTGACAGACGAAGGCTAAGATGCTAAACCAGTTCATTCTTCTTAATCAGAAGTTTGGGGTATGTTACCTAGATATGAGGTAAAAATACGGTCTGTTGTAATTTGTCTTTGAATATTAAATTGCATCATTGGCTTGCGTTGTTAGCAATGTATGAAAAATCAGTTCCTTTAATAATAATAATAAAAAAAGCGCACTATCAAAATCGTATAAAAGCATTTCAGATATGTCGAGGATTATGATTTCTTTTATTTATTGAAAGAAGTACTAAATCCTTTTACGGGATAGATAAAACGTAAGATCTCATAACCCTAATAATTCGTAAAACGGACAGATAATACCACTTCTAAACCAGTTTCGTAAACCGCTTGACCTAGATCCCATACATTTCAAGCCAGGGTGTTTCAAAAATTTATCTGTTTAACTTACCTTGTGCTTGCATTTTATAGATTTGGCAAAAAGATGCTTCTGGGTCCATGATTGTTATAAGTTTATCTATCCTTTAATGAAGGAGCTGAGGGAGTCACGGTGACTCAGTGATAGAGCCCTAACCTCGTGCGAGAGGTTCCTGGACCGATCGCCGGCCACGCGAACTTCGTGGTGTTCTTCCGTTTCCTCCCATATTCTCATTCCACCAGTTACTTTATAGTCATTCACTTTCACTAATACTGCGTCTCCTTTAGCCTAAATGGCATGGCAATGGTAAATTCGTTCCATTGCAGTACATGTAATGTAAGGATTCATGTTCCAAAGTTTGGTTGTTTTTTATTGTTTTCCACAATATATCAAGTCAAAATTTATATAGTTATTTAATATATTGTGCCAGAAATTATGAGGTATATAGTTATGAATGATTAACCCAAACATTTAACTATCAGTCAGGTTAATGGATAATAATAATAATAATAATACAGTGAAACCTCTACTAACGGACACCTCTGTAAAGCGGATACCTCCCATAACGGACATTTTATAATCCCCAAACACCGTAATAGGAAAAAAAAAAAAAAAAAAACATATTGGCAAACCTCTCTAAAGCGGACACTCTCTAGTACGGATACGGACAGTCTTTCTTGTCTTTTATAGGTATTATTTACCTCCTATTACGGACACTTTCTCTAAAAACAAGTTGAAAAGTACAGTAAAAATACAATTTTAGTAATTCATACTATGTCACCAAGGAAGAACATGTGGGTGTGAGAACATTTTGCCTCCTAAACTGTCTGTCCAGCAACTCTGAGGAAGGGTCTCTGTTTCACAACACCCTTGTATCCTTTGCTTGCATTCCACTCCCACCCAACCTGTTTCAGAAACAAAAGTGATTGACATTTGCCCACTGTTTGGGATGACACATCATTCTACTGTCCCTCTGGAATCTCTAACCAAACAGAAGACAAGTTTGGTATTTTTGACCACGGGTACGCATATTGTCTTTTAAAAAAAAGTCATTGCTGGACTGTAATTAACTCACAAATTAAAGCAATACACCGAAAACGTAGTAAGTAGCGATAAGTGTAAAGTGCAGAGAACTATAACATCTTATTAAGGTTGTGCCTCGAATTGGATGGCGCAAGATAATGCAGGTACAATAACATTTTGGAAATATTCATAAATACGTGATTCATGCAAAAATATTTTTTTTCTAATCGCATATTACCTTATTTATTAGTTTACGTAAGAAAATATTGAAACCTCTCTAAGGCGGACACCTCTCTATAGCGGACAATTTTTGATTCCCCACGGCTGCCCGCTTTAGAGAGGTTTTACTGTAATAATAATAATAATAATATAATAAAAAGGAAGAGAAAAAAAAGAAAGAAAATAAAAGCATGCGCAAGACATTGGGTAGCTGTCCTAGACGGACTACACACTGCTATATCACTGATAAGTATATGTTAGATAATGTCACATTTACAGGAAATACCTAGGTATATAGTATTTAATGAACGTTGAAGTCTTCCAGTTACACGGAATTAATTAATTAATATTTTATTTTATTTCAGTTGCGAGACTACGAGCATCAATAGCGAAGTTGCAAATCGGATGTATTTTCCTTCGTCTGCTAATGGTAGTGGCGAATCGCTTAAGCATAAGTGTTTCAAATGTTCGAAACGTTTTAAAAAATTGAAGCAGCTACGGCAGCATGAACTTGGTCATGGGGAAAATCCTTACATTACGATTGTGCGAAGCAAAAAGAGACGAACTAATAATAATTACAAATGCAATGTATGTAAAAAAATATGGCCACGAAAAAATCAAATTCTCCAACATATCAAAATACATATGGATGGTAAATCTCTGTTCCTATGTCCCGTCTGTGAAAAACAGTTTCGCTCAAATGCTGCTTTGGAAAAACATATGACAATTCATGAAGATTTACCACACATCCTCAAGCGCAAGGTCGGAAACCAAACCAAGTTCACTTGCACAATCTGCAATAGAACCGTAAGTAGAAGAATAACTATAACTAATCACGTTAAAAGACATTTAAGTGGTGAGCCTATTGCCACGCATCCGTGCAGTAGGTGTAGTAAAGCATTTTTAACGAAGGAAGGTTTGGAGAAACATTCATTTGTTCATGAAGAACTTCCTCCATTCGTCTCACGCTGGAGGGAACGTGGTGTATATGTCTATAATTACACGTGTAATTTATGCAACAAAACCGTGACAACAAGAAGACAAATTTTAAAGCACTGTAAAATACACGTTGGGAATGAGCCAGTGGTATACACATGCGATGATTGTGGGGTATCATTTGCCACAAGACGTGCATTGGGTTCACATCGGAATCATCATCGAGACCGTGGTTATTCTTGTGGAGTATGTAAAGAAACATTTGCTCGATTGTACGAGCTCAAGGATCATCAAATGCTTCATGGCGAAGAGGTGCGATATGTGTGTGATATATGTGGAAGTTCATACAAATGGAAAGCAGACCTTGCGTCTCACATGAGGTTGATGCATAAACATCCAGAAAATGAGACTGAGGAAAATCCGTTTTTATGTAACTCTTGTGGGAAAACATTTCTTCGTGAAGAGAGTTTTAGAAATCATGTTCTGTTGCATTATACAGAAGACAACAGATTTGAATGTGAATTTTGTCAGAAGGTTTTTCCAAGTCGAAATGAAATTGCGCGACACATGAAAGCACATACAGGAGAACTGCGTCGTTTTCCCTGCCTGCTGTGTTTTAAAATGTTTGAATCTCGAAGCAAGTTGGAAAGACACATAAGATCACATTCCGGTGAGCGTCCATTCGATTGTGGGCATTGTGGTAAATGTTTTACAGATAAAAGTCATCTTATAAAACACATACGACGTCATGTGGCAGATGGTGCTCAGTTAGCGTGTGACCAATGTGGAAAGCATTTCGTCGAGAAAAGTGATTTAATTCAACATGTAAAGACTCACTTTACTAACGCTCCCTTCCAGTGCGAATTTTGTGACAAGTCTTATCCTGAACGGTATCTACTTACCAAACATCGTCGGACACACACACAGGAAACAGTGTATTGTTGTGAATTTTGTGGTGAAGGCTTTACTCAAAAGTGTAACCTTATGAGACATGTAAAATCTCATAACACGTGTCATTCATAATATACAAATTTACGTAAATAATTTATTTTACTGAAATTTTAATTGATATAATTTATTTTATAGTAATTTAAAAATATATTATTTTGAAAAATAAGTAAAATGAAATTCTGACCAATAATCCATAGAAATCAAGACGATTCGTGTAACGAAATTAAAAAAGAAAAGCGAACGTTTCAATCAGTTTTTTGTATAATATACTATGTAACGTTTCTATAAATCTTCAGTTTGTTTACAGTTTTTAATAACTGATTTATTTATTCTCATAAGAAGGAAAAGAATAAACTTCATGGATTTTGGAATTGTTGATTTTGAATAATGGTTTCAACCCAGAGATGTCCATTTTGCATTAAGTTGAACTCACACACTAACTTACTTCAATTCCGGTGCAGGGAATATGGCGACCCCATCGTCAAGTTCTACGTGTTGTGGGTAGGGCGCTCGTTACCCTTCCTGTAATACCTCTGATATCTATTAAAAGTATCTCCCAGAACAATAGTATGCATCAAAAGAATAATGTTCCTATTAAAAGATTTTGACCATGGATGAAGCTGGAATTATTTTCTGTTCTGGCCTTCACATGACAACTGGCTATGGTTTGGTTAACACTGGGTGGATCATCTGTTGTGCCCTGGCAATAATTCATGGACTGCGACAGATTTACATTTTTAAAATTTTTTGGACCTAGCTGTGGTTCTTGGGTTTGATTTTGGTGCCTTTCGATTTTGTAACGACGGAGTAAAGCTTGGTAGCGCGTAGTCGTACTGGATGAAGTGATGTCCTAAAAGGGAAAACGAGGAATGAGGCATTCTGGACCTCCAAAGAAGCGTGGTCTTTATCATTACCCTGTGGCATGTTGGTCTTCTTAAGTGTACCCTCAGTTGATGATAGAAGTAGCCTAGCATCCTCGCATACAGGGCGTCCAGTTTTTGCTTAGCTTCCTAACAAGGATTGCGGTCGGAAATACCTTCCCGCCTTTTTTGTCCGGATCTGTGATGGAAAGAAGGGGAGATGTTAATCTCTGTAAAACTTGGTGCAGTATGAACCCATCTTAACCAATCTAGATAGTAATACCATATAAAGAAAGTGAAAGACAGAAAGATCGTGGATCACGTTCCACAATATTTAGCTAGCAGCCGTGATACGGAAGAAACTGTTGGCAATTTAAATAAATTTCTAATTTTTATTATATTTCAATATCTGCAACATATTGGCCTTGGACACCCCCCCCCCTACCCCCGGGACATATTCGCAAACAGAAATGGGACTTTCTTCTACAGACTGTTAGTGATAAATAATAGAAGTTATTGCTAGAATGGACCTTGGGAATAGTCTGATTAAAGATGAAGCACTAAAAATGTGGTCACTTGCTTCTACCTTTGAAGCTTGGAAGCGAGATCGAAAATTAATTAATTAAGCAGCGTGACGTAGACATTAAGCGAATCAGCACACACAGGAGTGACGAACTACAACCAGCAGAGTCATACATCATTACGTCTGGAATTCCAGAACTACCTGCCAATCTTACTGTACCTTACTATCGCTTAAGATAAGATCGTACAACCCCCTCCCTTTGCCTTGTTTTAAATGGCAACGTTTTGCCACTTATTTACATCCTGCAATCCCTCTGCCATCTGTGACAATTGTTCTGCCACAGCACACTGTGTTCTCGAGACTGTCCCACATTCAAAAATGGAAAAGGAATCCGTGAACTTATGGTTACTGAAAAGACCTCTGCAGCTGAGATTGAACACCGCGTCAAACCAGGGCATAATTTATTAAACATGCAAAAAAAAAAAAAAAAAAAAACCTCATTTCACTGTTACTCATTCTTCTGTTGTTTCAAGCTACTGTTTACCACCACATGGTCGGTGATTGTCGTGCAGCTAGCGGATATAGGAGTTGCAGTACAGTATAAGTATCATACCACTTCCATCCAGGTGTAGAGCAATTTCCAAGTTTTACCTGTTCGAGTTTTTCTTTGAACAATCAATCATTTTCTGTAACAGCTACATCTCACGTCCTGAAGTTTTTACATCAGCTGTTGTAGATGGTCAACTCCCACACTCACTTATTCTGGTGGGATACTTACACTCGTTATCATGAGTTGTGGAGTACCATTCGTACTAAGCCTGGAGGTCGAGTCTTTGTAATGTTTCTCGACATTTCACATGTTATTTTATTAAATGATGGCAGTCCAACAGGTTTACTACTGCCACAGGAATGTATTCACATCTGAATCTTTCTGTTTGTACCCACGATTTGCTGTTAATCTTCACTGGCGTGTCGACCATAATTTTTGGCAGTGATCACTTGTACACTTTAATCACTTACCTCGTTACAATCTACACTGTGCAGACAGGGAACAGCTTTCTGGCAGCTTTGACTTTATACCAGACTCCCAGCTTTCTGTATAAATACTTTCTGAGGACTTTCAAGGAAGTGTAGTGGGTGATGTTACTGCCCCAATTACCATTTTCAGTCTCGCTCCCCCATAAAACACAGCTGTTCTTTGATGATCAGACAAAATGCGCTAAACTACTGTTGCACGACCCGGAGCACTTCGTCGATTTAACCGTCTCCTTACGACCCTGACAATTTGCTATAGGTATGTTTCCAGTTTAAATGCGGGTAATTCTGTGGGCGCTGTTTAGTCCAAAGTTTGTGCATAGAGCTGTGCAAATTTTGTCTGCATTTCTGTGCTACTCATGTAAGATGAATTTATCAGTGACCAACAGCGGATTGTTAGTGAATTGCGCCAACATTTTGCTGCAGTTTGTAGTTCGGATTTTCCTTTGTCTGGCTGCCTACAAGTTAACGCATGAGTTACCGTCATACTTTTGACTTTGAATCAAATCATAATGATAGACAGGTATTCAGGGAAGATACGTGAAGCAAAGGGTATCATTGATCGTATTGACTTAAATTTTGTATTTTGCCTCCATCAATTTTGTGTTCTGCAAAATCTCAAACTGACTTCCAACTGTACAAAAGTGACTTACTTGGCAATTGCATGTGAACAACAAATGATTTGCTAGAAAGAATAAATGAACTGCGAACAAACCAGTGCAACTTTGAGATGCTTTTGAAAGAAGTGAAAAAGTTTTCAGAAGAAAACAATATTTAAGCAGTTCATGTCAAAGAATACGTGCGTAAGCTTCCGAAGTAATTTCAGCATTATGCTGTAGAAAGTCAGTCTGAAAGTGTGATTTTATAGACACACTGAAACAAGGTTAGGATTATGTTTCCTGGTAATATTGCCAGAAAACCTTAGAAAATACAATGATTCGCAAGGAACCATTCAAGAATCAGGTTTTCTCTTCTGAAAACAATAAGACCAGAACAAAAAAGGCGGCCGTGGAAAGTACAAGAGACCATTTGCTACTCGAAGACTCTTCAATCTGTGCCACTTTTACGCACGGATTCTACGTCAAAAGTTACAAAGCGAGTTAGACTTTTCTCGTCTATAAGAATTCAGTACATAAAATCATCACGAGTACCATACACGAACGTACAGATAGATGCTAACAAGAATAACATATAAAATTTTATAGTTCTCGAAAATAGTTACTTTCCGAGTATTTTATGTTTAGTAGTGAATAATACGCGTCTTGGCGTATGCCATAAAAACAACTTTGCTGCCCAAAAAATTAATGTAAACTAACTTGAACTAGGTGACCCCTAAAAGCGAGGATATGTAACCGAGTCAGGACCAAAGTGCAACAGAAAGCCCGCGCGGCTATGCATTCATATGTAGCAAGTGCATGAGTAAGAGAGCTTATGCGTAGTTTTAGTATACGAATCCAGAGATTGTAAAATGCACGGAAAAATTTGAGAAAGTCTAATTTGCCCATTTTATGTCTAGAACAGAATCCAACAAACCCCTGCGGGGCTTCTTACCCGTTCCTACTAGTACTCCTAACCCTACTCCTCTCCTCCTCCTCCTAGTACTACTATGGATCCGTATAGTAAAACTACACGTATAATGGTTTTACACTTGTAATTCTATACTTTTGAACATACAATACAAGTTTTCTGTTCCATGCAGAAATACTCCACCAGTCAAAATTTTGTTACACAGCCGTCTTTAATTTGCACTCACTCACTATAACTCGTGTATAGAATTTGTAATGGTTTGAAATTAGCAACATTCAACTTGTAAGTAAAAAATACTGGTTTTCTAGATTGGGTAGAAATTTTCCAACAAAGGAACTTAATGTCCTAGACACTACTTTTACGGTGCAGATTGCAAATATTCCGTCAAATTAATGAAGCATTTTTTCATTACTTTCCTTGCTTTAAATAGTTCCTTAAGACGTTCTGGTCTGTCATGCTGGCACATGCTCAAAAATTGCGTTCAGATTGATAATAAGCGGCCAAACTGTACCTTGTAAATAATTACTTGCTATCCTATTATATACAATTATTTCCACCACGAAATTTACTCGTAATGTCTTAGAAATTTTTCCGTGCAGTCAAGTTTTGGCACACCACTCAGAATATCTAATTGTTGAAAACTGTCACTAATTTCCTTGTTATGGGGGGAAAAAAAAATAAATAAATAAACGCGTCGACATCACATTACTTCATTTAGTATAGAGAAGGTTGCTAGAAGTGATTGTTGAAAAATTACAATTCTTTTACGATTTGTGCATAAATACAACGTCCGGATGAATGGCATAAAAACTACAACGGAAGAAACAGACACCAGTCTATGGTAGGTGCCACTCAAAAACACGAACGCTATCTAACCGAGTCAGGTCAGGGCAAATTGGGGTGCATCCGAAGTAATCGGACCGTCAGCAACGGTATAAGCTAGGATAGTGAAAACAAATGGGGTTTGGCAATGATACAAAAATGAACTCTCAAAGTTTTACGTTCCACGATTATGCCTGTAGGCTAAAAGAGACGGAGATGATGGAAAATCAATGAAAATGGTGGCAAGAAAGGGAAGAACCCCAACAGAACCCACGCACACGGTTTGTTCACCACAAAGCTCACTTGGCGTGAGCTAGGATCGAACTAGGGACCCCATGCACCAGAGGTGAACACTGTACCACTGAGCCACCACGTCTCCTGACAATAATACAAGTTCCTGCACTTCTCATGGTTTCATACTAATAATGCTCCGCTTGTAAAATATATCTTCTGCACGCAGAAATACACGACGGTATCTAATACAGTCATCTTTCATAAGGAATCACTTATTATATCAGATGGAATGTAGCTTAAATGTTTTACACTAGTAACCCTACACATGTATACCTATAATACAGCTGCAATACTTTGCATTTAATTATGTCGCCTTCTGTAATGTGTCCTTATGCTGCCGGAAAATAAAATTGCAACACCACGAAATTGTTTTCCAATGTGAACTACATTTATTCCATATACTGTACATGGTACGAATATGGGATGATTACAATATTATCTCCTTCAATACATTGTTTTGTGAACGGCACGTCTATCATCACACTACCACCACCACTTTAGTACCGTGTTTACCCTCCACGAATTGCAATACACGCACGGATTCTTGCATGCATTCGATCATAGAGATGGTGGATACAGTCTTCCGGTACATTCTGCCATGCCTGCTCGATCTGGTCGCGCAAATCAGCAACAGTTGTAGGTAGGCGTGGAGCAGTTGTCAGTTGTCGACCCATACATGTTCGATAGGAGATAAATCTGGAGAGCGTGCTGGCCAGGTAAGTCAGGACACACCTTGCATAGCACGTTCTGTTGCACGGGCAGTATGTGGTCGGGCATTGTCTTTCTG
Source organism: Thermobia domestica (assembly GCF_964235325.1). Lineage (NCBI taxonomy): Eukaryota > Metazoa > Arthropoda > Insecta > Zygentoma > Lepismatidae > Thermobia > Thermobia domestica. The sequence continues at coordinate 96,805,826 of NC_137458.1, read as the reverse complement.
AAAGAGAAAAGGACTCTCCTGCCTCAAGAAAGGCAGTAAAACCGGTTCTACCACCTGTTGCACGTAAGAGGTGCTTGTGAATGTCCCATTCACAGATACTAAAGGTGAGTGAGAGTTGTGGCTGATTGCGCCCCACAACATAACACCTGGGGTGGGCTCCACTGTGTTTTGCACGCACGCACTGTTAGAGCAGACGCTCTCAAGGTCGACGACGCACTCGCAGTCTACCATCACTTGCGTAGAGAGAGAATCGGCTTTCATCGCTGAACACAACGGAACATCATTTCCTCCTCCAGGTGCTCCTATGCTGACACCAGGCCAACCATGTACGGCGATGATGTGGTATCAGACGGGCAATTGGTATGTATGTCCGAAGTCCAGCCGCTAGTAATCTGTTCCCAATAGTGCGTGTGAAAACTTCAGGGTCCACATTTGCTCGAATGTTGGACGTGATAGCTGTGCGGTCTGCCAATGCCGCCCTCACAATACGCCCAACTTGGCGCACGTCCGTGCTACAAGCAGGGGCGGATCCAGGACCGACTTCTGGGGGGGCGGTGGGTTGTCATACTGCTACCTTTAAGGGCACAAAACTTTGGAATATGTTTTATTTATATATATAAAATAAGAAAGTTTTCCTCTTCTGGGGGGGGCGATCGCCCCCCCCCTGGATCCGCCCCTGGCTACAAGGTCGTCCAGAACCTTTTCTGTGGGTGTGGGAATGGGTTGCTATCCATTGCTGGCAACACGGCTGCACCACAGATGCATCATAGTCAATGTGCTTGCCAATTCGACGAAAGGACCAACCAGTCTCTCGGAAGTCCCACAATACGACCCCGTTCGAACTCATTTGGCTGTATGGAGCACGATTGCGTCGTCGTGGCATGTTGTCTTGCTTGTGTTTACTGTGTGAGTCACTTTCATGCACAATTTACAACATAGACTCGGTACAGGTGGCGCAAATGTCCCTCTGGCGTTGCCATCTGTTGGACGAAACTGTTACACAGTTAACCATCTACTTCACTAGCACCAAAGAACCCACTACTGGAAGCACATCAATCTCCCTAATGTTTTACAGGGTGTTGCAATTTTATTTTCCGGCAGTATATATACATATATACTGCCGGAAAATATATACTGTCTTTTTATGCAGAGTATTGCATGTTACTTGTAAATCTTCTAAAACGTGGTGTGCCAAAAGTTGACCAGCACTAATGTCTCTTAGGGTAGGAATTATAGTCATGGGTTCAGATTCATTTTACTAGGACTTCCCTGTACAGGTATAAATACTTGTCAAGACGTATGCCATAAGAACTACTGTGGGAAAAACAAACCAACTTGTACTACGTGGCCACTGAAAGCCAAGATGCTATCTAAGTCAGGCCAGGAGCGCAATAGGGGTTCTGCATAGAGCAGGCGTGTAAGTGACAGGATTATGTACGTAAACGAAGTTAAGTCAAAAAACTTGATACAGCATGAATCACATACCTTAGACACTATATAATTATATACTTGTAAATATAAAATACAGGCTTTCTACATCGCGTAGGAATACACCGCGCGTGTAAATTAATATATTACGCTTGTTTGTCGTAGGTACCCATTCGTTTTTATCCGAAGGGGCCGCGGTGGCTCAGTGGTATAGCGTTCACCTCTGATGCATGGGGTCCATGGTTCGATCCCACCTCGCGCCAAGTGAACTTTTGGTGCACAAACACCGTGTGCGTGAGTGTCCTCAGGGTTTTCCAGTTTCCTCCCATTTCAGTCATTCCACTATCCCATACATTTCTCATCCTCACCGTCTCCTTAGCCTGGCAGGCATAAACGTGGAACGTAAAACCGACATTTAATTTTTCTTCTCTTTTCTTTCTTTTTTTTTTTCTTTCGAGTATAGTCTTTAGGATTTCATATTTATAACATTTATGTGTAACCATGAAATACTATTTTCCTTCGTTGTAAAAATTTCTCCAATAATGCTGTTTATTTTCCTGCAAAATTCTCTTTCATACACACACACACACACACACACATTTTAGCCGTAAACTTACGAATTTTATGACAGACTATTCTTAATCAGTACTCCTCTTTCATATGCATTCACTTGTTTTAATCGCAAAATTACCGCATATATGACGCAAAATTCTGTACCAGTACATCAATCTGCACGAAGCGCACCGAAAATAAAATAAATGTATATGCTGTTACGAAGTATGGACGAGTATGTAAACGTGAGAAATTGCTTGTTAAATGAAACATTCTAGTTCACGTCTTCAGCCCGACGAGCAGGTGGGGGAGCCGGGGCCCAGCGAATATAGAAAGTGTACCTTTATGCTAAAGAGAAAATTGCTACAAATATTTTCCAAGCAAGTAAGAAAAATTGCTTTGGATATCCAAGTTGACAATACCACAATTCTGATAGAAGATCTAATACAACTGCGCAGTAAATGGGAATATCTTTTGAAAGAATGTAAACTTGTGAGTAGAAATCTAGAAAGACTTTAGATTTTTTTAGAAAAGCGCATAATCAAGAAACGTTTAGCAGACGGAAGTGTTGAAAAACAAGAAAGAAAGAACCTCGAAGAAATTTTCAAACAGTCTTTATTATTTATTTATTCTGGATTCTGTTACAGTCAAGCTTAAATGGCGGTAAACGGTAATACATGAGCTAAACACGAAATTCGATTTCTTGTGGAAGTATGCAACGTTGAGCAATGATAAACTGGAGGGAAAGAAAGAACGTGGTTAGAACTATACAGCGATATTGTATCAGTTGATATAGTTAATGAAATGGTTCATCTACAAGCTATTCAATCTGCCGACTTCGGTGCTGCTCTAACACCATTTCTGTTGCTCAATTCTTGACCAAAAACTAGTCAACATGTTCTCGAACTATTGCTGTCTGTAGCAGAGACTGAAAGATCGTTTAGTGCACTTGCAAATGTAAACAATGTCCTTCGGTCATCAAACTCAACAAAGATTATCCGACTTGGTTATCCTATAATGGAGTCTACTTTAGTGATCTCATAAATATATTTGCTAGAAAGGGAGCAAGAAAGGCTCTTTTGTAAATTACGAAATATAACCCTAGTAATGTAATTAGTATATGTATTTAATGTTGTACTTATATGAGAGATAGTTTGCCAGTTTTTATACCAGGCCAGATGATAACCCCGGGGCCCGAGTTGGCTCTCGACGGGCCTATATATATATATGCGCCTATATGAATGAGTAAAACTCATGGGATAGCAGTCATTGAGTTACGGATGGACACCACGTGTGCTCGCCACCTAATGGGCTCCGCGACGGCTTCAGTTGTGTGTAAGACGTTGTGATTACGGGCTGTGTGAGTGATCCAGTAAAATGCAACGTCGTTGTTAGTTGACGGCATTCAAACGTGGGATGGTGGTGGTTGCCCGACGTATGGGACATTCGATTTAGGAGTTGGTGCAAATATTCGGCTTCCCACGTTCAACCGTGTCGAGGGTGTACCGAGAATGTTTTTTATGAAGGTGTCAGGCGTCCAGGGGTCCTCAATGACCGAGACCGGCGACTCCTGGATGAGTGGTCAACAGAGGCAGGAGAGCAACTGTGCAACAAGTGACGGCCCAACTTAACTGTGACCGTCCCAGAAACGTCTCCCTGTGGACAATCCGTCGGAACATACGTGTCTTCGGGAATGGGAGCTGTCACCCTCCACGTGTGCCACTGCTCGCCCAGCGTCATCGGACACTTCGTCGTGCATTTGCCACCAATCACCACGGGTGGATAACGCAACAATGGCGTAACGTCATATGGTCCATGTCGATGGGAGAGACGTGTGGCGCAGACTGCATGAAGCGAGGACCCCGTATGCCAAGAGGGCGTGGTCTTTGCGGTGGAGTATCAGTAATGGCGTGGAGTACATTTTCCTAGCATGGAAAGGGCCCCCTGGTTGTTGTGGAAGACTCTTTACTTTTTACCGTTAATGATTTGGAAAAGAAGAAGAAGACTGCAAGTTTCAAGATGCATAAAAGAAATAAATGGGAGTTGGGTTGGCAAGATGGCGTAGGATATTCTACACCAGGCCTGCCCATGAATTGGCTCCCGGAGCCGAAGCGTGAGCGACAACGAACGGAGATAAGAACAGGTGAGCACAGGTGTTGGTAGCTCCGCCCCTTCCACTGCATCCGATAAGTGTTGCCAACCACACATGATGGTAAAAAACCTACGGCCAAGCCTGGTCACAAATTCGCACGATGTTGAAGCATTGAGCAGACGCAAGTGTGAAATGTGCAGGTGTGCTCTCCCCCTCCCCATTTCGAAAGCAGTGACGCGAAAACACTGCAGGAAATAAAATTGGTACGTTTTTTGATCGAGGAAGACGCATGATAGAGGTTACAGTTAGCGTTGAAGTAACTAACAAATGAAAAAAAAAGAAAGAAACTAATATTAAACATGTCAGCTTACAGACGTAAAAACGACTGCAAAAATCGGAAACGAATTGTTTCAGGCCTTTTTTTAGCTTGCTTACACAATTCGTGACATTGTATTACATTAGCACTCGGTCTGTAACTTGTCACTCGCTTCACGTTTGCTAAGTTGTAAACGCCTTTCGTTGCTAGATTGATAGCAGAACGACGGGAGGTTGAAAATAATAATAATAATAATAATAATAATGCGTATTATTATTATTTTTATTATTATTATTATTATTATTATTATTATTATTATTATTATTAGTAGTAGTAGTAGTAGTAGTAGTAGTAGTATTCGGACCAAAGACGGATGAAAATGGGGATTGGAGGAAATTCATAACGAGGAATTGCATAGTTTATGCCGCTCACTTAACATTGTTAGGGTCATTAAGTGTAGAAGGCTCAGGTGGCCACTCTGTGTAGCCAGAATGGAAGAAATTAGAAACGCTTTCATAATTTTAACTGAAAACCCAATTGGAAGAAGACCACTAGGAAGACCTAGACGTAGATGGGAAGACAATATTAAGATGGATCTTGCAGAAATAAGAGTACAGAGTAGAAACTGGATCCAGTTGGCTAAGGACAGAAGTTAGTGGAAATTTGTTGTAAACGCCGCATTGAACCTTCGGGTTCCATAGGTCATAGAGTTAGTTAGATATTATTATCTAAAAGAAATGTTCAAAAGTTGTTAAGAGACAATTACACAGAAGAACTGAGTTCCGACCAAACACTAATTTGCCGGAAGGAAATTCCAGTGCAGTCCAGCCCACTTTAAGCGTTATCCGTGCAATCCACGTTTCATGTTCAAGACATTGGGAATAATTGTTCGTATCATTCAGTTGGAACGTTCCCTTCCAAGTTTACGCTGTTACAGTAGGCCTGCAACATCGTGACTTTCAAAACCAGTCAGTAACTATCGAAGAAAGACAAGCGTGTAGCTTCAGTCGTTGATATGATTTAACATTCTTTTTCACTTTTAACAAGCTACCGGCAAACAACCAGCCAGGGACAATATATTTTTCCTTATTAAAAAGACACTCCTTGTTAAAAAAAAAAAAAAAACCTAATGGTACCCATTAATGGTCACTCTTAAAAATAGAAAATCTCTTTGGCTCTCTTAATATTTTGTTTGATTCTTTGCGATCAAAGTAACATTAAAAGTGGAAAAAATGAAATGAAATCTTTGGGTTTTACGTCCCACGGTTATACCGGTTAGGCTAAAGGAGACGATGATGATGAGTAATGAATGAAATGATAGAATGAAGAAAGTGGGAGGAAATGGGAGAACCCCGAGAAAACCCACGCACACGGTGTTTGTCCACCGCAAAGTTTACTTGGCGGGGGCTGGGATCGAACCCGGGACCCCAAGCACCAGATGTGAACGTTCTACCACTGAGCCACCGCGGCCCCACTTTAAAAGTGGAGTAAGAAATACTATTCTTTCTATTGATAGTGTAATAGTGGCTTCTAATCTCCACAACCAACCCCTTGCTAAGCCTATTCGTACACACATACATGCATAAGCTAATTTTCTGGAGATAATACTTAGATAATTACAAACAAGTGCTACAGTATTTTTATTTCGTATCAACAGATTATCTCTTTTCCTAAAAAGCGAAACAACATACCCACACTCGGATTAAGAACTTGATTATATATATATATATATATATATATATATATATATATATATATATTGAAAACTGGTTTTCCATTGGGCAAACTGGCAAATTTTTATAAATGTAAGCGATGGTTTGGTTCCACCACATCCTTCTTTAACAAAAGGAAAGAAAAAAGAAGAAAAGGAACGTACATAGTTTATCATTTGATTGCTGTTACCAGTTTGTGTTGTCTATAGTTAACGGTTACCACATTGTAAAAAACACTATACACTAAATGGCAATCAGTTACCATACATACTTTTTTTTTATTTGGTAAGGTAGTGATTACCGCCAAGGTTGACAACACTTCCGCTCCTCTAAGGACAAAACCCGAAGATTCACGAAGCACGAACAACGGTATTTGCCCGTATGTTACCTTATGCTCAGCATAACGTAACATGGCCCGGTGCTTTTGAGCACCTTGTATATTGGAAGGGAAATTTTAAAATTTTATTTAGAATGTAAGAGAAAATTTTTATTTTATAGTAGGAAAACCGTAGGTCGAAAATTTTGTGTAATTTTAGTAAAATAGATCGTTTCAATGGATATTATATGAAGATTACATGATTATTAATTATATTTTGTATATTTTACGTATTTATCCATAAATATATCATTATTTTAGACAAATAAGTGTATATTCCAGCTTTTTCAATGATTTTCAGTTTATTTTTATTCATATTTCGGCATAGGGAATCTTCTCAAGAAAGCTAAAAATTTTATTTCGTAAAATCTTCAAAATTCCAAATTAAGAAAGTCAGCCATAATTTCTTCTTGGTGCATCTCTTTGTTTCGAAGTAAATTATTTGATTGGATAATCCACAATCACAGCTGCGGCTGAGATTTCGGCTTTCTTTGATCTTCGCACAGAAGCCTATCATCCGATAGTTACGTCACGATTATCTTCCAATTAGGGATCATCTTCATGTAATTCTTTGTCTTACGGCGTCAGCCATTTTCAGGAGACAGACGTGCAGTGTTCAGCGTCTGCAGAAATTGTGGAATAATTTGTTGTTACGTTAAAAACTGTGATAAATTCTTCGTTTTGGCTAGTGTTAGAAGTTGTCAGCAGAGATAAACGTGCTGTGTTTGGTGTTTTCAACAAAATTATTAAACCAGTAATATTCTAATTGTGAAATGATTTCGTCTTGCATAAGGGATACTAGCATGAAGGCGTCTATTGTTACGGAATGAGCTCATTGGCAAATTTTACGTTCTCGGTCAGCGAGAGAACGTAGGAGAAGCCGGAGGAGACGGTGACGGAGAGCAAACATTGAGTCGTTGTGCAGGCATCGAAGAAGAAGAAGTTAAGTGATGCTCGATGGCTTTTTCCAGATCGGTGCTACAGTAGTTAGTATCCGAAATTATTTTGGGACCACGGTTTAAGAGTCTCCCAGAAGACTCAAGTGGAGTAATTCGTCAGGAAACTTTTTTTTTATAATATATCCGTTCAGTCACTGTTTAAGAAGCAGACTCACGTAAGTAAGAACCAGTGAAAGTGAAAACTCACTCCAGGTATTTGGCATCTTCAAAATTTCCTTGTCTCGAGAAAACAGATATGTGTGATTATATTTTCTGTTGTATGTGTGAAATCCAAAACATGAAGTGTTAAGTGCGAAAGTTTCCCTCAACGCTGCACACATGCAGATTCGGGCAATGTGACATCGTGATTTCATTCGATGGGGGGGAAAGAAAGCTAGAATCTCAGCACAGAGCGATTGTTGTAATCACAAGAAAATGTGTACCACACACACATTTTCCCCCAGTGAAGAAAAGATGTTTTAGATTCCCCAAAAATCTTGAAATTATTCATTTTCGGTAACACTGCTCGAAATTAAGTTTTATTTATTTTGGCATGTTTTCTTTGGTTTTGAAACAAAATGATTCTAAACGTTGGTTTTTGTAAATAAGTGTCAGATTCACGGCTACAGTTAAGTGCAAGGGTACATGAATTTTGCGTACCGGTAACTGAAAACTTTCGGCAATAGGCTAAACCTTCGTAATATTTTAAATCTGATACCCATCAAGTTTAGAAATTTCAGTTTTTTAAATAATTACTAGTAAATACCTTTTTCTTCTTCTTTAAGAAACTTAAAAGATTCAGAGCGACACTAATGCAAGTAACCACTGCGTCTTCGGTATGAATGTGGTAGCGAAACAAAAAAAACAAAATATAAATACAAGATAAGGATGGTGCTTCATGAAATATATGTGTGATTTTTTTTTATATATATATTCTTGTTTAGGTTAAGTTAGTGTAGTTAGAATAGGGATTTAGGTTTAAGTATGTCAATATGTAAGTGAATGTTTACCTGTGCTAGATTGTTCAGTGGGTCCGAGCTGTAAGAGAGGTAGCGAAGAGCGTAAATCCTCTATGCCGGCCACAATCTCTATGCACAGAGAAGTTTAAGCACCGAAGAATAAATAAATAAAAGTGAAAGTAGCTAACCACAACAGTAGGCAGTGAAGTATTATTTTCAATAGTGTAGTGTATTTATATTGTGTCCTTTCATTTGTTTGCGTGTCGATTCAATGTAAATGTTCTGAAAGTCAAGAATATTAAAAGAATATGAATATTTTGGGAATATGTGCAAGAGTAAAGAATGTTTTGGCTCTGAAAGATATAGAAATCAATCATATTTCTTAGATGGGTATGTCAGTTTAATGTAAAGATTTTTCTGTTATCAAATATTTTGTCCAATAATACTTTCATGAATATTTTTAGAATAAAACTTACTAGCCGTGAACACATCTTTCTTTTCGAATACAAAATCTAATTACCTTGTAGTTTTAAGAAGTAGTAGAAATATGGAAAAAAATGAAATCTTTAAGTTTTACGTCCCACGGTTATGCCGGTGAGGCTAAAGGAGACGGTGATAATGAGAGATGAATGAAAATGGTGGAATGAAGAAAGTGGGAGGAAACGGGAGAACCCCGAGAAAACCCACGAGCACGGTGTTTGTCCACCACAAAGTTCACTTGGCGGGGGCTGGGATCGAACCCGGGACCCCAAGCACCAGAGGTAGAAATATGGAGTTGATGTTTTTGGTATGCATGCGAAGTATAACGACTCACCAAGGGTAGTCGTCAACCTGGTCCGTCTAAGTAAGATATACAAATATTGAGTGGTAGTCTTAGTTTGCATGTAAAAATTATCTTTAATAATTATATAGCATTATTCTCACCTTTTCTATTAGAATGATAACGTCGATGAACGTTGCTAAAATGGTTTATTAGCTGATATACTTTATAATATATTTTCCTTCAAACTGTCAAGCACACAAACTTGCTGACTAGATATCCATAAACATTTACATAGCAACAACTATCCCATAATAATAATTTTAATATCTTGAAAAACATTCTTCTTTTGTTAATATGAAATTAACATTCTATTAAGTATAGTGCCCATGTATGAGCACTTTCTGCCCACGGTACAGGTAATTATTACTCTATCCAAAGTATTTTGTTATATAAAAATGTCGCCCGACGATGGGACTGAATATAAAAGTCATAAACGAGTTTGGCTTTTATCTTCAAGAACCACTGGTCCGTTTACAATAGTGCTCTTACATTACATATGTTCTTTATATTTTGATCACACCTCGTATATATCTTCATTACATTTCATATATATATATATAGATACATTTATAACAAATCTTATGCTTCATTAATACTTATCTTTTATTACATTAATTATATTTATTTCATTATTATCAAAAACATCGTCGCTTATTAATATAATTAACGAGGGTGAAACACAAATTACTATGATTAATAGTTTTGATCATTATTAAAACGGTGATGTCACAAATAATGTTTGATCTTTCAGGGCGCATTAAATAACAAATAAGTTAAATGTTGTATTTTAATGTATACATCGTAGCACTAAGATGTCATAATAAAGAAGAATCTTGTTCGGATAATATATAGGATAGCTCATAAAAACAGTCGTCGAATAATTAGTTTTATAGAATGGATCTTATTCTTAACATAATCTTTGACAATTAAGTTTTCAACACAAATCAATCTAATATAAATAACCTTTGCTTTTAATCATTTATGAATCGAATTATAATTCTTACATATATTAAAAACATTTGAGAATTATCATTGATTAATGAGAATTAAAGAAAATTAAATTGAATAAAAATAAAATAAATGTTCATGAAAATCTATAGCTGATATGAATTTAACCTAATTTCATTAACGGTAATCAGGTTACGTTCGTACTTGCATACGATTCTAATAAAGTACATTGTACTGCACAATCATGATTAGGTTCTACAACATGTTGTACATGTATTTCATCGTGATTCTGATTTTGATATGAAGTGCCATCTCTTGACCTCCCATTACGTCTATCCACGTAGTTCGCTGTATTCCTGGAATTTCGCCATACATTTCGTCTATTTTTAAACCTATTTTGATTATATGGTCTAACATATGGATTGCTACGATTAATTAGGTTAGGCGGATTCCCTACATAACTTTGTCTATTTTGCTCGTTTTGATTACTAGAATATACTCGGCTTAGGTTATGTTCCGTATTATTCACACTTCGGATATTTAAATTCCGAATAGGCACAAAATGATCTGAATTATTCTTATTTTTACCCATTCCTGCTTGTTGATTCATAGCATGGTATTGAGTTTCATAGCATTGGACAAGCATTAATAAATGGTTGAAACTCATACACTGTGTGGAAAATAAGATCTGTTGTAATTTAAATGGAAGCAAATTTCGATGGAAGCAAATTTCGAATCGATGCTATTATTCTCGATTCCGATTGCAATGGATTAACGACCTTTAATTCGTTGTATGTATTTACAACAAACTCTACAATAGATTTATGCAATCGAGGATTGGTGTTGATTTCTAATGGTGGCATCTCTATTTGCGAGCAAAAAGTCATTTTCATAATTCGCGATCAGTGCCGCTTTGAATTCATCATATGTACTGATGTGATCACGTACTGCTTTAAACCATAGTGAACAAGGTGGGAGTAATACATGAGGGATTAATTTCATATATTGTGATCTATCTATACACATAATATTGCATTCGTCCTGGAATTTCTCTAAGAAAGAAGTAGCATTCTCGTTACACTTACCACTGAATTTGCTCATAGCTCGTATTTCACTCATCTTAACACTTAATTTTACCTTCCTTTTATCATTCCGTGTACTTATTGGGTGATAGTTCCTATCCATGACGTGATGTGTCGTTACACCATCTATGTTTCGCCCATCTGTACTCTTCGGATGTATTTCTTCCAATATAATATCATCATCAGACACCGGCGAAGGCGAGTTCATCTCTGGTGAGTGGGGAAACTCCAAGCGATCACTACACATGTTATTACGGTATGTGTTGTCCTTAACCTGTAGCATTCTAATTTCTTCCTGTAACGTAGCTATCGACTGCGTATTTGCTCGTATGTTGTTAGCATTATTGATGACCTGGATCTTTTGTTGTTGAACAGAAGATTCGGTTACTTCTAAATCCCTTTTTATATCACTGATTTCTTGGCTCAGGTGGTTGTGATTACCCTGGCATTCCTCCGATATTCCTTTTAACTTTTCCTCGAACTGCGAGGTAATATCGCTCATCGTCTGGATAATTAATTGTTTCGTTTCATCCGACTTCTGTTCCATCTTCTGTTCTATCGTCTGCTTCAATTCTTCGTATTGCTTGTTAGATTCATCAGACTTCTGTTCTATTCGTCTACTTAATTCTTCAGAGTTATGCTTCATCGTCTGCTTTAATTCTTCGTATTGCTTGTTGGATTCTTCAGAGTTATGTTCTATCGTCTGCTTTAATTCGGTAGACATCTGACTCAATTGCCGCTGTAAGACTAGCAAGATTCGGTCTTCCGATGTCATTCCTGATGTTACACTAGGTTCACCGTTGTCACTATTAGTGGATTCATTCTCCATTATTTCAGTGTCCATTTTCCTTATGATTATTCTACCACTTCTCAATATGGTCAAATTTGTATTCATTAACTTAATTGTAAAAGTAAATTCACCCTTACTTTGCTTCGGGGTATAGAATTTATGAAAAGTCCCGGGTGAGGTAAACCAAAATTTTTATAACGACTCACCAAGGGTAGTCGTCAACCTGGTCCGTCTAAGTAAGATATACAAATATTGAGTGGTAGTCTTAGTTTGCATGTAAAAATTATCTTTAATAATTATATAGCATTATTCTCACCTTTTCTATTAGAATGATAACGTCGATGAACGTTGCTAAAATGGTTTATTAGCTGATATACTTTATAATATATTTTCCTTCAAACTGTCAAGCACACAAACTTGCTGACTAGATATCCATAAACATTTACATAGCAACAACTATCCCATAATAATAAATTTACATATCTTGAAAAACATTCTTCTTTTGTTAATATGAAATTAACATTCTATTAAGTATAGTGCCCATGTATGAGCACTTTCTGCCCACGGTACAGGTAATTATTACTCTATCCAAAGTATTTTGTTATAGAAGCATGATCAAAGCAAAGAGCAGTACGTACAGAATAAGTTTACTGGGGAAATGAAATAGCTGTGGAATTCAGGGAAGAGACTTTCCTTAGTGTGACCGAGTTGAAAACAACCGAATCTGTAGAAAATTTCTCATTTTATCAGTTTCAATCAAAATCTCAGTTTGGACTTTTTTTTAAGTTACAAAATTCTGTTTCGAGATTTTTTTTTCTTAAAGATCCAGATAGGGCTTTCACAGACAACATTAAGATCTTCATTGTGCTCATCGCCGGCTCCACTCGTAGGTCGGTGTCCTGTGTCTGTAGTCGTGGTTCACAACCTATTTCCGGATGGGATGTGGATGATGAACTGCAGGCCTGGATATCGGACTGTGAGTCGAGATGGAAGAGAGTTTGGAAGCTTTATATTTCGGGCCAGATTTGAGTTCTATTTTCCGTAGATGATTGGCTTGGTGAGTGTATCAGTGACTGTTGATGACGAGCCCATACGGGCCCAGTAGGTTCGGTGTCACTAGTCAGTGATACATTCAACATAGCATGTAATCTCAAGGAAAGGGAACATCATACAGAACACAAACAGTCAGCATCAACATTCAATTTATTTATTTATTTATTTTTTTTTAAAGTAAAACGTAGAATGCTCGTGAGCGTTCACGAGGAGAGTTTCCACTATCTGCTCGCCGTGGCCAGGGCTGTTCTACACAATGGAGCGTCATGCTCTTCAATTATTTCAATTTCATTTTTAACAACAATTTCAATTTTGGACATAATTTAGTGTATTACAATTTTGATAGTGTTTTACATAATTTTTTGTATGTTCTACGCTTCTGCCTTCCTCTTTAATTCACAAACTAGTGTGGAAACAGAACTATTTGAAACAGGCCAATTCGTCCATTTTGGAACGGGCAATCTTCTACAATTATAATAACAACAAAAAGATTTAAAACAATTCTAATGAAGCAGTCAACTTGGCCTTAGTGCTGTGACTTTTTAATTATAAAATCTCCCGCGAGGGAGATGCATAGAATAGAATAGAATGGGAGTTCGACTGTGGCCGTTACTGCGAGCGCCTCGTGTGTTGTGGTGCTCTTTGAGGAAGATAGTTGAGTAGGCTTTCTTATGCACCTACAGTTCACTTACACTTTGTTTTACATTTACACGTACATACATCTTTTTTGTTCTCTTTCTTTTTTCATTTTACACTTCCCATTTTTCTCTGTCTTATTGCCCTGTTCAAATTGGCTTTCAGCCCTCTTACACTGTCTGAACTCCTTTCCCGATTGTGTACTTTCTTCCCAATCGTGTCCCGTATTTAATTCAATTTTGTTCCGGAGTCATAAATCCTCCGTGTGAGGTACATATAAGACAATTTCGCACTTGTAGCACACTTGACTATATAGCTGGTACACCTATTTGACCGATAATGGTGTAGGACAAAGCGAAATAAATAAATAAATTTACCGACTGAAGTTGAGAGTTGGAGTTTGCTGGGAATGTGCTTATTAAAATGGAATTAATCCGTGTGGAAAAAATGTACATGTCTTGAAGATTATATATTTAGTGTTGTTGATACAATAATAACAAACTTTATAATTGTATCTTGGTGTGATACAGCAAAATAAAGCTCAAGAACTGATAATTAGAACCATAAAATTAAATAGGTTTGCTCGTTTCGAGAAAACTGGAACTTTCTGGAAGAGCGGGTGAGACTATTCCATATTTAATTTTAACTCTTCTTCCATTCTGTTTCTGTGCATTACAAGAATTTCACTTTGTTCGTTGTTTGTATATTGTTTTAGTGTTAATAATATTTGTGTTAGTGTATAAGTTTATGTTTACAAGTTACATAATGGAAATGTATAGATACGGTATCAATCTATACAGTTAAAGAAAATGGATGAACCAAACGAAGACAGTAAAGAGAGAACTTATCCCTCAGAAATCATGGAAATAGAAAATAATATTTCAGCAAGTACGGAAACCAACATAGATAATAATATAGTTAATCCAAGTGTAAACAATACAAATATAGCATCGACTTCGATGAATATTAACCGTAAAAGTGTTTACATCACGAACAATAATACCTACCAATTAGAAAAGGTAAAATATAAGTCGCATCATTTAGCACCGTATTATGTCTTTTTAAAATCAACGAAAGATGACATTGGTAAAAAACATATTATGAGTATTAGTAGAAAATTATTCCTAGCAGAAATACCAGGTATTGAGAAATTAGATAATATAGGTAGAAACCTTCTTAAAGTACAATTTAGATCAGGAGAAGAAGCTAATAATTTTTTAGAACATGAAATACTCAAACAAAATGATTGGGACGCTTACATACCATACCATGTTATTTACTCTACAGGAGTTATAAAGGGAGTAGATCCAGAAATAGAAATTGGAGATCTGCTAAATGACATCAAATGTGATGTATCAGTAACTTCTGCACGCAGAATATATAGAAAAACAGACCAATCAGAATTACAACCGACATCAACAATAATTCTTACATTTGATTCACAAACACTTCCTGCTGAAATTAAACTATACTACATCAAAAGAACAGTTTATACCTACATACCGACAATACGTCAATGTGTAAATGGATGTAATAAATTTGGGCATAGACGGACTAGTTGCCGTCTAAAAAAGTCCACCTGCATTAAATGTGGAGGTACTCATTCACCAGAAATATGCAATAATCCCTTGCACTGTGTCAATTGTGGTAATGAACATGCAGCTAATAACCCTCAATGTCCAGAACGCATTCGTCAACAGAAAATAATGGAATTAATGGCTAGAGAGAAATTATCTTTTAATGAGGCCAACTTAATGTTAGGCAAGAAAAGCATTAATGATCCTATCACGACACAACTAATAGGCAGAAATTCAACTAGAGGTAGCCAAATTCAATCTAATAATAATTTCATATCACCTACTAAAACCTATGCCTCAGCGGTATTATTTGAGAATATGCCCCCACTAGTTACTCCTCATTCAGAGAGTTCGGATATTCCTCCGGAAAAAAGAAGACGTAGTCAGATTGACAACACATTCAATAGATCAGATGCCAATTCATTTTCAAGATTATTTCTTTCAGACTCCAACTCGCGTAAAAACTCTCAGAAAAGTTCATCTTTTCAATCAAGTAACAGTAAAAACGTATATTCATATCCAAAGCTTGATTTGGCAGAATCATTTCAGAATTCAAATATTATAAAAGAAGACAGTCATTTCAAACGAAAATCTATAGGATATACTCAAAAGCAAAAACAAATATCCATGGAGAAAGACTCCTACCAATCAGAAACAAATGAGAGGTTGATCCCTAGGTCAAGTCATTCAATAAATCAGTTACAATCGAATCAAAATAAGCAGTTTACATCACAAAATACTAAGTTGGATCAACGTTCACAGGAACGATTCAATCCAAACAACATCAAGATTATGGAAGCAATAAAAAAATGCTTAATGCCTTTTTTCACAAATGCTCTGGATAATAGCCCAAATCCTCAACTAGAAACAATTTTATCAAATATTCAATCATGCCTTCAATAGATTCTTCTATGGGTAAAATCGCATATAAACGTTTCACCATACTTCAATGGAATATTCAGAGTATATATGGAAAATTATATTATTTGCAATTTTTAATAAATACATTCTCACCGGATATAATATTCCTTCAGGAGACATGGTTAAATTTTAGGATACCTTTAAAATTGAAAGAATATGATTGCATCAATCAAATAAGACACGATGGTTACGGAGGAATTTCTATTTGCATTAAAAGAAATATTAAGTATCAATCTTTTTTGATAGATTTCAGTCATGTTCATCCTCACATTCAAACTCTAGGAATAACAGTTCAGAATATTAAACTGCTTAATTTATATATTCCTCCAAAAATTCAAACAAATCAAAAATTTTGGGATGAATTATTAAACTCGAATCATAATATAGATTATATCATAGGAGATTACAATGCCAACTCAAAATTATGGGGAGCTAACAAAAATGATAAATCTGGCAATGATTTGCTAAAAGCTTTAACTAATTCGAACTACATCTATCTCAATGATGGCTCTCCTACTAGAATCAGCATAAATTCTTATAGTGCACCGGATTTAACACTAACTAAATATTCTTATTATATTGAAACAGATTGGTGTACTTATCATCATCCTTGCAACAGTGATCATTTACCGATCATATTTAAAACACATTACATCAAAAATTTGGATTTATCTTCACAACAAATAACTAAAAACTTTAATTCCAAATTACAACATGTACAAACAAATATCAATTTGAATGAATATCAAGAATTAATAGAAAGAAAAATATCAAATTTATCATCACCTCAGGATATCTTTAAAATTATAAAGAGTACAGCAACGGAATTAAATAAACAAATAAATAAAAATAAAGAGAATACAGGTATACACAAAGTACATAATAAGAAAAAACCCATATGGTGGAACCAAATATGCCAGAAATATGCCAATGCTAGTCATCTAGCTTATAAGAACTTCCTAAATAATAGGAATAGAACAACATTTCTTGAATATCAACAAAAGAAGGCTCAACTAAGGAAAACTATAAATCAAAATAAAAGATATTGTTGGCAATCTTTTTGTGATTCCCTATCTGATCGTACTTCGACACATAAAATCTGGACATTCTGGAGAAAATTTCGAAATTATCATTCAAAACAAGAATTATCTTTACATTTACAAGATTTAGATTGGCTAGAATTATTCCATCAAAAACTTACTCCATGCTCAGTAAATAATAATCGTTTTGGATTAACAAAATTTCTATTTAGTAATAATTCTTCAGACTTAAACTCAGAATTTAATATGAAAGAATTACAATTAGTGCTTAATAACATCCACAGGAATACTACTCCTGGGATTGACGGAATTGGGTACAAACACTATAAAAATTTACCACAAAAAGGACAACAATTATTGCTAAAATACTATAATAAAATATGGAATACAGGTAATATTCCATCAGAATGGAAAAAGGTATTAATTATACCTATTCCTAAATTACAAGCGACTTCATATACAGCAGATAATCTTCGACCAATATCGCTACTTCCATGCGCCTATAAAATCTTTGAAAATTTAATTTTAAATAGATTAAATTGGTTTCTAGAATATTATCAAATTTTCCCATATAATATAACTGGCTTTAGAAAGAATCAATCTACATATGATGCATTAGCTTTAATTACGTCAGATATCTATAAAGCCTTCATTACCAGAAGGTCAATGTTAACAATTTCATTTGACATAAAAGGAGCGTATGACAATGTAATTTTGGATATTCTAATGGAAAAAATGGCAAACCTCAAAATTCCAGGAAAAATAATTCGTATAATTCATAATTCTCTCATTAATAGAAAAGTCTTCATCAAACTAAATAACACTTACTCGGAACCTAGAGAAACTTCTTTAGGTTTATTACAAGGCAGCAAATTAAGTCCAGTGTTATTCAACATATATGTACTTGATTTAATAAAACATAATTGGAAGGATAGTAAAATAATATCATTTGCTGATGACGTAATTTTATATAATCTCAGTTCTTCAATAGACAACGGAATAAACACACTAGAATTCAATATTACATACTTGGTCTCATGGATGAAAAACAATGGTTTTGATCTGAACTGGAGTAAAACCAAATTTATTATATTTACTAGAAAAAGACATAATGTACAAAAGGAAATATCATATAATAATATAAAATTAAAGTCAGAACCTTATATCAAATACTTAGGCATGTATTTAGACAGAAAGCTAAATTGGAATCAACATATTTCTCAGCTAATAAGAAATATAGAAAAACAATTGCAATTATTTAGATGCCTTTCAGCAAAAAAATGGGGGATTAACCCAATAACACTATTATCAATAATGAAGCAAACTAGTCAAGCAAAACTATTATATGGGAGTATTTTCCTTCATAACAACACTAAAATAAATAATAAAATGGATCAAATAGTATACAACATAGCAAAAATCATCTTCTCACAACCTTCATATTGCCCAAAATTGGCGATAATAAATGAATCTAAATATACTACTTTTTCAATAGAAACTTCCAAGATATCAGATAAATTTATTATAAAAAGCTTCAGTAAATCAAAATCATCTCTTATAGCTAACTTACAAAAAATTAATATGAAATTAAGAAAAACTAATACGCCTTACAAGAACAACAAACCATGGATTTTAACATCATATATTAAATTACAAAAATATGAACAGATAATTCATAAGATACCATCAATCCCATGTTATGCATGGAAATATTCAATAAATTTGGTACAAATCAAATCGATAATCCCACCGTATGGCACTTTTAAGAATGTGGGAGTACAAAATAGTATTTACCAAAATATTTGGCAATATTATATAGATAAATATGGTAAAGAACATTCATTAATTTATACAGATGCTTCAAAATTTGAAAATATGAATGTAGGTGCAGCTGTTTACGTTGAAGAAAGAGAGATCACTCAAAAGTTTCAACTTCCAAAATATCTGACAATCTTTGATGGAGAAGCATTTGCCATACGACAAGCTTTATTATATATTAAAAAAAATCATATACGCAAAGCATTAATATGCACAGACTCATTAAGTGTAATCAATGCTCTAGGTAATACTCACTGGAACTCTAAAGTTTCATGGATTATTCTCAATATAAAATATCTTTATTCATCTTTGACCAAAGAGAACTACTCAATACGTTTTTTATTTATGAGGGCTCATGTAAACATAAAAAATAGCAATACAATAGACCTAGCTGCTAAGAAATCATGTACAGAAGGAATCATAATATCACTAAAGATCAACCATCAAAATATAAATTCAGAACTAAAAAACATAGTAAAAAATGAAATTCAAAGGTACAAGAATCAACAGACAAATTTGCCAGGAAAGCTTTATTGGAGTATATATTATAACAGAGATAAAAATTTCCATCAAATTCTACAATCTTGGTCAAGAAGAGAAGTTATTATATACTATAGATTATTATTTGGTACTGCGTTGACTCCATATAAATTATACCAAATTAAAAAAAAGGAAACCTACCACTGTTGGTGTGATAAAGGGATTGGAACTATGAACCATATATTATTTGAATGTGAATTGTACCAAAATATAAGAAAAAACTTATATGAACTTTTGATCAAAATGCATGAAAATACTCCACTTTCATATAAATTTATATTGGCATCTCATAATTGGAATTCAATAAAACTGATTATAAAATTCCTGATGGAAACTGGTATCAACTTATAAAAAAAAAAAAAACATTCATATCTTACTATCAACTATACAGCCATAAGAATACAGGAATCAACAATTATTTATGAAAATTAACATCATTACCCGAGAAGAAGAATTATGTTATAGGAAAAAAATAATAATAATAATACATATCAAAAAAAAAAGAAGAAAATTAAATTCAATGAAGCTATATTATGATCAAGGTAAATGTAACCAACACATCTGATAGTAAATCTCAAGTTAAATTTGGACAATGGCAATTTGGAAAATAAATAAATAAAATAAAAACCTAATATAACAACATAAACAATATAGCTTCAAAAAAAAAAAAAAAATCATTCAATTGTAATAAGGAAGACATGTATTGGCTGAACAAACAAATTACATACATTTATAGCATACTAGCTTATAATAGCTGATGCTGATAAGGATCACCGATAATGGTGAAGAAGAAAGAAAGAAAGAAAGACTGAAGTTGAATTTTCGTGGAAGCAGAATATGAAGGGACAAGATTTGCCCATTTTGTTCCTTTATACTTCCGCAGTGGATTCCAAAATGAAGATAGTTTCTGAGTGATTATGTTCGCATCAGAGTTAGTATAGATTTATTATAACCCGTCACTAAAAATGGTAACTATACCGTGCAGGTTTACTTTTGAGACACCACTTGAATTTGTTGTAGAAATACCCATGCGATATGCGTTAAATTCCGCATATTCCCTCCCCCCCACACACATATTCATAGATAAAGTACAGGGACACTACACATGCAGATAGAAAGTACAGGTACGTTTTTTTATTTTCGTATCAATCGATAAGTAAATAAAAATTGCTTTGTTACCCCCTTTGTAAGTTCGTACATACTCAATAAATAATCCCTAAAAGTATGAGCGTCCTGCTCCTTCGGGAACTGATGCATCTTGATGTATACTATATCCATCGCATGTCTTGTGCACATGGATACTTCTTACTATTGCACTACGTAGAAAATTTATAGTATATCATGTAGAAGTGGTAATAAAACAGAAGAATCGCAGATCAGGAGGTTCTCACGTATACTATTAATAAAATTATAATTTTTTAACGATAATAATGATTCAATACTTAGCATGGGAATAAATATTTATAAAGAACAAGTTTCTGCAGGCGACATAATTCAATACAAAGTAATGCAGTCGTATTTTAGGTTTACAAGTGTAGAGCTTCTAGTGTAAAACCCGTTTTTGTGTTATCTCCGGTCGCTCACGCGCCTGCTCCCTATGGATGCGCCTACTCTTTACAGCTTTGGCCCCCCTGCTGCTCTCCTACCCTCGCTCTCACATAGCATTCCTGCTTTTTAGTTGTCACCTAGGACTAGTTGGTTCGTGTTTTATTCACTGTAGTTTTTATTATACGTTCACTATTTATACTGAGCCCTCTTGAATTCAATTTGCAAGTAGTAGTGGAGCTCCTCATTTAGAGCATGCTCTGCTAAAAGAAATACAAAACTACCCTAACCTGAAACTGTAAAAAATGTGTTAAAATATGCTAGACCCGTCTGCTGGACTAATGCCCAGATCTTGTTTGTGTTGGCCACTTTTCCCCTTTGATGCTTTTTTAAATATTTATTTTTTGCATGACCAATCGATTTTGTTTACGCCACCGTTGCTTCATGTGCACACCCTACAGCCTCATCACGGCTCGATTAAGCTAGTCTTCCTCTACCATGAATTGAAATAAATACAATTCTTGCTTGTTGTGACCACCTAGCACAGATTAATGTGCATCTTACGCGTACGCGTAAGTAATATTTTGCCACTCTTTCACTGATTGCACCCCGGATCATACTCACATAAACCTTTTTTCAACGTATTTTTACTAATTATTTGTTATTATTTCTATATACATTATCTACGGTTAGTCTTGTTTTATTTCCATCATTTACTCAACTTGTTAATCACAAATATTTATTTTCATGCTTTCTTTATCCTTCTCTGAATGCATAGGCATCTGTATTCTATTACTGCTCAAAATTATTACCTTTAAATTCTTAAGTGTTGTAAATTAAGCACTAGTGACAAATAAATAAAACGTTAAACCCATAGCTAATCATTGCGATGGAGGATAGAGCTTCGAAATTGGTATTGAGAATTCGCGAACAATGTTATACTTTTCAGTTACGTGTTTCTGTATTTAATTCTGCTATATATCCACTGTTACTGCCTTAGAAAGTGTTTCTTAAGGGAGAAGTTGCATTTACAGATGCAGATTCACTTGAGGAAGGCTGAGTATTACACAGCTTGTAAACATATGGCATAAAAACTACATTGCATAAAGCACTAACCAAGTTGCTAGATGCCACAAAAAGCACGAATGCTATCTAACTGATTCAGGGCAGGGCCGTAACAATGTGCCCGTGAGGTGTTGCGTCGTAGATTGTAGTTGCGTCATTGACATTTAATATACGCATAAACGAGGACAGTGGAAAAGCACATAAACACTTCATGTGGCATAAAAAGACATCTTTTGCATGTGGAGGATATTTCTTGGTTTCTTCAGCAAAAATCAAAGGATGCCTTTTCGAATGAAAATATTATCTTCACTTCAGCGACATTATGCTGCATTGTGGACGAGAAGGATGGTGGTATTAAAAAGTTGCGGAAGGACTTACTCTCATTGTCAATCTGTTTGTAATACTGCCGTCGGGAAATTAATCACCAGGTTTAAAAAATAGGCAGTGTGTTGGACAAACCTCGTTCCGGACGATCAAAGACTTTAGACAAAATGAAAGAGGCTGTCCTGGCTAAGATTTATGCTACCCCAAAGAAATCGATTCGTCGGACATCCACGAAATGTTCCAAGGTCAACCATTCATAAAATCCTGGCAGAGGAGAAGCTTCATGCGTACAAGTTAGAGATATTGCATCATATAAATGAAGATGCTTGATGCATATGTGTGAACGATTTGCAGATAAATTGGATGAAAATATCAATTTTACTAAAGAGTGTTTGTTTCAGTGATGAATGTGTGTTTTAGAAGAGAATAGAATAGAATATTTATTTTTTAATTCTTTCTCAAATTCTAAAACGCTATACACAGCTGTTTCAATGAGCCAAGATTTACAGTATCTCTCAAAGTTTCTATTACACATACCGTACCACGAATTTCTGTAGGTAGAAGACTATACATCTTCATCGCACTGTATTTATAACTCGTTTGTGTTTTACTTAACCTGAAATATTGTGTATCGAGGTCGTCTCTGTATCTGTGTTATAGCAATGGTCAACAGTGAAGTGAACAGACGGAATCTTCGATTCTGGTCTGCAGGCAATCCTCATTGGATGAGTCCATCAAAACAGCAGGGCTGCCAAAGAGTGGCGGTGTGGTGTGGTTTGTGGAAAACTCATGTGCTAGGACCTTTCTTCTTTGATGAGCATGTAACGGGTGAGACTTATGTGAACATGCTGAGAGACAAATTGATGCCTCAAATTGAGCGTTTGGATGAGGGACTTCCAGACTGGTTTCAGCAGGATGGAGCCCCTCCTCATTTTGCTGCAGCTGTTAAGAGATTGGTTAAATGACAGTTTTCCTTCCTGGATTGATAGAAGAGGTCATGTGGAATGATCCCTTTGTTCGCCAAATCTGTCTCCTCTTGATTTCTGTTTCTCGGGTATGCTGAAAGAGAAGGTTTACTTGATGAAGATTCGAAACTTAAACACCTTACAGAACGCATTACCAATCAGTATGCTGAAATCGACGGCAGTTCAGATCTATTCCATCGAGTTCACATTAATCTTACAAAGCGCATCAAATTATGCATTGAACAGCTCGGAAGTCATGTTGAAAATATTATTCATTAACATTAAATTGACTAAAATGTGCTTTTTCCCATGTACACAGACTTTATAGCCACCCTGTAAATCATGCATAATGAATTTAGTTAGTATTCGATTAAATTCACTGTAACGGTGTTCAACTGTAATCTAGAACAAAAAGCAGTTCGACTACATTCCGTTTGTAATACATACTTACGTATTAGTGCATATATATAATAAAATGTCCTTCTCCATCGAAAATACTTCGCTTAATTTTTCCTTTTCCAACACTACGTTTGGATAATTACATACGAACATACAAACGAAAAAGAGTTGCATTAAAAAGGAGACAAAATCTCTTATAATAATTACACATGCACTAATCCTTTTTTTCTTTCTTCCTTTTTAAATACCATAGTTTGAATCAGATACTAAATGCTTCATTTTAAAAAAAGGAAAATACTAAAGATCTACCTGTATTTTTTCAACACTACACCTGGATAATTACATACATAAAAACGAAAAATAGCTGTATTACCAGATCGGAAACTCCCGAATTCTTCTTGCATATCTGGTGGAATATGTGGCATATATTACGATTATCAAATGTTACAATGATCCTTTAATTGTAAAATGTATTGTACGAATGTAAATTGGCAACTGAAATCGAGATTTAGACATTCTTAGAAAGTAATAATAATTCAGTTAATTTTTTTTTTTTTTTTTTGTTGACTTTTAGTTAAGTAACTACGGTTTCAGTACTAATCATCCGAGTATAATGGCTCACAGTTCATTCTCTTGGTCATTTTGTAATCCGTGTTCAGTTGGGCTTAGACTTACTATCTTCAGCGGAGTTCGCGTTCAGTAGTCTCGGTGTGGCTTACGTCAGGGAGCCCGAGATTGCTATTCTTAATGAGACATGCGCTAGATCGATGTCTCGCTCAATAATCTCATTAGGCCTCACACTGAGCCTGTTCTATGAGAGACTGTAAAAGACATACTGTTAAAATGCAAAAACTAGACAAATAAAATAAAATTTAAGTTATCTATCCCTTTCGCATCTGGTAGTCATACTTATGTACATTATATTATTTTTCTTGTTAGCTTCAACCCTTTTAAATACCTGCATGTTTAGAGGAAAATTTTACTTTGAGTTGAGTAGCTACTGCTCCGGTACCACACATCCGATTATTATGGTTCAGACATTATTCTCTTTTAATAAACCCAATTTTACCCAATAAAACCCACTGGGCTGGGCATTAAAAAAAAAAAAAAAAAAAGATTTTTCTCAACTCTGTTAATATGGAGCTTCGATTTCATTTCCTTCTGCTGTGCATTTCGTTTTTTTCCCTCCATTATTGCATCACACACGTCCTAGGTTAGTTACTACACTAAGATAATGGGTTTCAAATAATGACACTACGATCTAATGCCTGTTTACCTAATGTCGCATCAATACGTGAATTCATATACTTCACAATTTAACTTTTTTTTCATAATAACTACTCATCCTACAGTGATAACGTTTATTACCATTTTTTTCGTAGTCTCATGCTAACATTTCGTCTCATTATTCTAATTTCTCCGTAAAGTTTTTATTTCGGGGCCGTCGTCTGGGGCATTTAACCCATCATTTTTATGATAAGTCAGTGTGCAAGTATATGACCACTTGGTACATTATTATTCAGGAGGAGATTGCAGCATGTCTTACGGAATCGTTTGGAGGAAAAATGGAGTACACGTTGATGTGTGTTCTTCCCAGAAATAGTAACCCAGATCTGCTGCGAAAATGATGCTTGGGATATCTTGGTCGTTAGGATTTTGGGGCGTTAAGTCCTAAGATGATGTCATAAGTTACGTAGCACGTTAGGTTTTCCAAAAATGTCATCATTATTATAATCTTCCCTCACCGGGCTGTACTGTTGACACAGAACATGAGGACTCTTTGATTCAGGGCTTTAGCCACACACCTACCCATGAAGTTGAATAAGTATTGTTATTCATCATATCAACTGACTTCCTTCCAATCGTCTATCGTTCAGTTTGTATGTTCTTCGGATCAGTTAAATCAATAGCGATGATGAACCTGGATGAAGAGTGGGTGACACTGTAGGACTTCGCAGGAGTAGCTCATATTGCGTGTGTACGTCGCATAGGAAATAAGTTTTTGGAGTTCCAGCGTGCTGCAGGTATGGGTGGTTGTCATCTGTTTCACCGTGCTGCGCGTATGAGCCTTCATCAGTTCATGAATGTGATGCTCATAACAACAGTTAACCTTCCGCCGTTCTGTGAAGTTTTGCCGACTGTTAGTTACTTACGCATGTTGACACTACTGATGATACATCTCTATTGCGACTGTTCTCAAACACTCCTACAGTGCGATCGGGCAGTCGTTCTTCAGGACCCCACGATCCGACCTTATTCAAACATTAATAACTGTTCATTTTACTCATCACATGATAACTGTTACTACTGAGTGTCTACGTGAACATACCTGGCGTCATGACAAACTTAAGAGGCCTTATCACTGCGAAATTAAAATACTGCTAATTTTACAGTAATTATCTGATATCTTCAGCTAGATAAAAGATAATCAAAATGTGGAACAAGATCACCCTAGGCAATATTATTTTGAATGAGGTACCGTTATCACGAGTCCCCTAATAGCTTTCCGTTTGCAGCCATTTAGAAACGCGAAAATAAATGCCGATTTTCTAAATGATTGGAAATCGAAAGCAGATAAGTGAGTCATGATATCGGTATCTTATGTAAAATAATATTGTCTAGGGCGATCTTGTTCCACATTTTGATTATCTTTTATCTATTTGAAGATATCACATAATTACTGTAAAATTAGCGGTATTTTAATTTCGTCGTGATAGGGCCTCTTAACTGGAAACAAGGTCAAATGTAGTATTCGGAGGACTGGTTATAATTTAATGATCGGTCGATATATATACACATTGTACTCTATGGCAATGATAAAAAATTGAAGTCTTGATCGCTCTTATCAAAAGTAGGAAATGATCTTAGTAAACGTAAGTTGAGTATCCTTTCCGTGAACAGATACAGGCTATCGAAAATGTAAGAAAATTGGTGTTCGTGAACTCCCCAAAACTACTAACCGTAAAGTTGGATAATTCAACGGATACTGTTGTCTGAACTTCGAGGAAAATTCTATTCGAGTGCTATAAGCAGTTAGAGAATAGCATTCTTCAGTCAAATCATGATTCACTGAAACCAAAGCGTTTTTTTAGTGGAAATTATAAATTATACCCCGAATACAATGTACGGAATTGTAAAAGGATGGTAGAGGATCACGGTATATGTGATGTTTGTTAAATATTATTTTATTCATCATTTTTATTAGATATATTAAAAATGAAAACATTAAATCATTTTACATCAGTTGGTTCTCTGTATATAATTAAAGTTATTTCTTCTATAATTCAGTTGAAAATCGTGAGTCTTGATCACAGGGTGAGGCTGTTTTGAAGATTTTAGGGGGAAGCATGCAATGTCAATTTTAAAACCACAGTAGCTGCTTTAGTAATCGTAAATAAATGCAAGAATAATTAGTACAACCGTACATTGCTAGTGCTTTACTAGTATGTAAAACTTACCGTACAATTTTAAATCATGTTCTGCAAGTATTGTAGTGAACGAACACCTCATACACATCCTTCCTAGCTGGACTAGTGGCTAGCGCGTTTGTTTTTGGTGCACTAAGTTCAGAGTTCGATTTCCGTTGAGAGAACATTAAAAATTTGAACTCTACGGTGGTTCGGATACATGTAATATCCTTGATAATGATGTTAAGCTTCACGAAAGAAACAAGAATCATCTACTGCTGTTCACTCATTTTCTTTATTCCAATTGGTAGAGCGTTCACCTCTTGTGCTTGGGGTCACGGGTTGAAACCCTCCTCCCGCCAAGTGAACTTTGTGGTGGACAAACACCGTGTGCGTGGGTTTCCTCGGAGTTCTCCCGTTTCCTCCCACTTTCTTCATTCCACCATTTCATTCATTTCTCATTATCACCGTCTCCTTTAGCCTAGCCGGCATATTCGTGGGACGTAGAACTCAAAAATTTCATTTCATTTTTCATTTTTTTTATTCCAGCATGTATATCATTATCATTCGCCATCAGCTAAAGATCATAACGTTATACTTCTGATTTATCTTCGTGTTTTGGTTCCCGTAAATCATTAAAGTCTATTATATTATTATTTTTATGCTCTATTATTATTATTATTATTATTATTATTATTATTATTATTATTATTATTATTATTATTATTAATAATATTATTTTGTGCAGCGTGTGTATTATGTATACTAAGAATGAAAACGGTAAATCATCTTATATCACTGTGCCCTTCGTATATGAGTGAAGTTAATTTCTTCTACAAGGGGCCGCTAAAAATTTCGTAGCCCAACCCAGAAGAATAATGAAATTTGAGGTAGACTGATGAATTTGTACAGTTTTAACGAACATATCTGTATGTACTTCAAAACTGTACAAATGTAAATTTTCTTACTGAAATTAAATGAAATGATATCTTTAGGTTTTACGTCCTAAGTTATGCCGAATAGGCTAAAGAAGACGGTGATGATGAGAAATGAACTCTGAGAAAACCCACGCACACGGTGATTGTCCACCAGAAAACTCACTTGCCGCGGGCTGGAATCGAACTAAGGACCCCATGCACCAGAGGTGAACACAAATTTTCTTATTAATAACGAAATGCCCCCCATGCCCCCCTTAAAGTTATCATGTATGCTCAGCCATTGAATTCCACGCACATTGAGATCAGAGCTGTCATCAAATTTTTGTTCCACCAAGGAAAGTCACTGAAGTAAATTTTATGAGGAAATCAGTGAAACACTACGGGACTCTCCTCCGTTGTATGCAGTGGTGAAGACGTGGGTGGCACACTTTAAACGTGGGGATTTCTCAAAGATGATGCTCCACGTGCAGAAAGACCAAAAGCAATGACTGTCTCCGAAGTCGTGGATGAAATGCATGACATTATTCTTGAAAATCTCAGAACATGTGTCAGAGATTCTGGGTATTTATTGGGAACGAGTCCATAGCATAACTTATGACTTGGGCATGCGCAAACTCTCGGCAAAATGGGTTCCCAAAAATTTGTCAGTAGATTGTAACTGTGAAAGAGTAAGGGCATCAAGGGAAGTAATTCCCGTTTTGACCGCAATGCCGACCAATTTCTGGCACGAATAGTGATCATGGACGAAAAATGGTTGTTCCACTGCGATCTTGAAGCAACAGTCAGTGGACTTTGGAACTCTCCCGCGCTTAGAAGTGAAAAACCATCTAGTTCGTCCAACAATTCCACAAAAAATCTGTAATAACGAATTACAAGTAAGGACGATTCGGTAAATCACAATACAGTGGGGTGCTTTGAGTATCACAGCCGTGCTTCCGAAAAAAAAAAAAACTATCAGTCTCTCTCTATATATAACCCTTAATTGAAGTATCTTAAAGTCAAGAATTAACAATGTGTTGAGATTTAAATAAGTAATATATTAATTCAAAATCAACTAAAATTGAATTTAACAATTTATTTTCTTTGACAGTTTTGAATTAAAAATAAAGAAAATTATTACAACAAATATTACGTTTTAATCACCCTGTATATAATTCAATTCTCATTTAATTCGTAGTATAAAGACAGTTCCAAGAAGTAATAAACACTAATACCACCCTAATCTATAAAAAGTTCGTATCTTAAATAATATAATTTAATTAGTCACGCCGTCAATCAGAAATTTCTCCAATTAATCAAATTCCAATTTGATATATAAATATTTATAAGTAAGCCTATTTAGTCAACCGACTAAATTAGATTATATTTCGTTTATTTATTTATTTATTTACGTGGACGGGGATTAATAAACTTCCCTATTCAAACACAAATTCCCTATTCAACAAACGATAAATTATAATTACAAATTGAACCAATTGGGACTAAAAATTGTACCAAATAAATTTTTAATTAACCAATTCAGACGGATGATTTAACAATAATTAAATATAATAAAGTTGGAATACAAAATAAACCCCAACTAATAACGACGTTAAAGTACTGGATCAAGTTTAATATTCCGTAATTTGAACGAGTAAGCCAGCTTCAATCAACCAGATCAAATAAGCCAAGAGTACCGAATCTGAATAATAATCCAGGATACTAATTTATATGAAAGAAACCTTCAAATAATTAGTCTAATGTATAGCAGCCTAGCTTCACATATTATAGCAAAGGGTCGCCGATTTATAACAATCTTTTCCAGGGATGAGAAAACCTCCAGAATAAACCAATTTTTAACAAACCATTTTCTTTGGTTATGTTTTAACTTAATGTATAGGTTATGTTAGCTAAAAAAAAAAAAATCAGTTCAAGCATGCGCAACAAATTTTATCAAAAGATTCCAAATTCTTGTTAAGTGGCCAATCGAAATGAAAGAAGACTCAACGTCGTTAACTTAAGTTAAATGAAAGAAAGAAAAAAAATATCAAACTTACATATGCTTAACTCTATGAGCAGTATTCGAAATTATAAAATTGAGATTCGGTCGTGATTGTTTATTTGTGCCAATCAGTCAACAGTTACATTGTAATTATCCAGAGCAACAGAATAAAGTCTGTTAGATATTTGCCTACATCGCAGTACGTTTAAACAATTACCATATTACGTTACTACATTGACTTAATTTCAAAAATTGTATCAATTTTTACATTTCAATATCTACAATACCTACTCAGTTCGTGATCACTTAAGGATAACAATCCATATGCTCTAATTATTCATTTAACAAAATGACATTATCATTACTAAAATTATTACTAAATAGACGTTCACGATTCATAACCCTGTACATATCATTTGAGTTAGGCGACAACATAAGCCTACATGACTGCTACTACATTCTCATTGTACTCTAGAACAAGCAAGTAGCATGTATCAATCGTACATAATACATCTAAAAAAAAAAAATCTAATACTAATGAAATGATATATTTATAAATGAAAAAAAAATGCTCTACTTCTACTTCTCTACGCCAGGGTTTACATATTTTACGAGAGATTAGAACGTCATTATCAACATTATTATCACTTTTAACTTCACAATATAATGTCATTAATTTTCAAGAGCAATGGACACATAATAAATTTCAAATTGTGTTTAAGATCGACAAATTGAATAAATGTAAGTACGTATATGTTTATCAGTAAAGTTGAACATCAGTTAGCTACGTTGACTTCCGATGAGGCAAATATGTAAGAAATTCCATGACGCGTGAATGGCACCTTTAAACTAAATATATGCCCAAGACAGAGTCTTGCACGGAAGCATATTCGAACAAGATTTTAAATATATCTGAAATCTGCATAGATCAAGTACTCGCATATCATGAGACAACAACAATGAAAACCGGTATATTTACTATCCTAAATTACCAAAACCCTTTTCACATTTAAGACCCGAGTCATATGGACGAAATCATTTTCAAAATATAATTTCTTAACCTACATAAAGCCCTAACCTACGCAATTGGGAATACATGTAAAAAAAAAATCACGAAACAAAATAACAGGACATTGTTTTACGGTAAGCACACAAGTTCAATTTACGTAACCTAAGCAAGCAATCAAAATATGTATTTCCCAAAATATATCACGAGACAAAATAATAGCACATTATTTAACCGTAAGCACACAAGTTCAATTTACCTAACCTAAACAAGCAATTGAGATATATTTTTCCCGAAATATATCACAAGACCACACAAAAGTACATTATTTAACAGCAAGCACACAATCTGATTTCCTAACCTAACAATCAAGATAGATGTATATTATAGGACACGTTAAATTTAAATCTTACCTAACCTAAGCAACCTAAACACATTATTTAATAAGGTACACGTTAAAATGACATTTCAGAGCGAAGATATTACTTAATCTAACAATAAAGGAAAACCGTATCAATTCTCACATGGAAAATATTAATATCAAGCGGTGCGCTTAAAGTAAAGTTCACCAACAATTTTTGACGTTGGTCACATATTCTTATAATATCATTCTATTGAGTGGTAACGAGATGAGCTGTCTAAACGCGTAACGCCTTTTACTTTAACTACACATATTTATTTCGAAACACTCCATTTGGTGAATTAGTGAGTCTGTTTATGATCGGAACAAGAAGAAAATAAGATAAAATGGATGAATGTTACCCAATTGGCTGAGGTTCCTACAAAATGGTCCTCTCGGTCCTTGTCACCTGGATCCCCGGCTTCACAGGACAAGATAGGTTAGCAAACCTATTTATTTACACGTTGCAATCAATCTCTTCGGGTATTGGTTCCACGTCCTATTGAATATGGGACTTGGTCCCGTTATCCGATGAGATGAACTCCAACTACTATACTTCCCGCCCCATTACTTCATATCACTCGTAATGGCGGAAGTAATACTCGATGGCTTTTGGCCGAAACTTGTTTCAGTGAATTTTTACTTCTGTCGGATTCCTCAGTATTCCTTTTCTTCCAAAATAAGTCAGGTTTTCCAATAAATGATTTGTACTAGGTTAACTTCCAAAATTCTACACTTTTGATTACGAAATTTCTGTTTTTGAGGAACCGACTTAAGCCATCGTTCTTTTTACACTGTAAAACGGCGTTTCACTGCGTCATCATCCTCGCGTCACCAGACCTTAATAAGCACGGGTTTAATATTACATAGTCGATTACGAACTAAAACAAATTTATATCCCTTCTGTTGCCATACAAAACCCTATTCAAATAAGCAGTCGGTCTATCTATTCAATGACATTTCATAATTATCGGAAAAACTACATAACATAAATTTTAAACTCACCTAATTACTCCTTGAAAATAGTCACTGTTACTATGACAACCACTGTTCTCACTGCTCAAAAGAATCGCCATCTTTCAATATAGATACCCGTATAGCGATTCAAACGCCCTCTTGCGGTCGCAACCGAAATGATCGCCACGTTCCCAACAAAAGAACGACGAAAAGGAAAAAAAAAGAAAAACAACAAAGTGAAATAGTATGGAAAGTTAAATTTTCTTACAATTATAATTCCGGACTAATTTTATTGTAAGGTAAAGTAAATTGAGGTAGAATAAAAGTGTAAATCAAATTTTACTATATTGCTATAAGATGAGTGGAATTATTACGGTAACTCGAAACTATTGTATAAAGAAACAATTCGAAATTTTCGTGGTAAATTACTGGTGTGTTCGCGTATCTCATATGTGTTTTGCATATCGCATATAAAACTAATAACCCTTTTGTGCCATTTATTTCATTGGCAACGAAACAAATTAACATCAAAACGAATCTTTGGAGGCACTCGGGTGCAGTATTACAATACACGAACCAACTTTAACGCTGTATAAGCAGCCGGTAAACATTACAATACGGGTAAACATTACAATCCGGGAGCCAACTCAAATAGAATGTAAACAACCGTTAATCGGTGTGTTACATTTTTCCCGGCGGCTTTAGAAAAAAAAATTTTTAACTACTTAAAACATTAACATTAAAAAAAATTTTTTTATTATCTTTTTTTTTGCGACTATTTAAAGTCTCTTAACAATTCTTCTCTCTTTTCTGGAGAGCAATTGAACAATTTTATATTTGATAAATTTTGAGTCGGCACTTCTCTCCCCTCCAAATCTTTTAAAGAAACGGAATTGTGATGTACTTTCGTCACAACAAAAGGCCCTGCGAATACAGGCATGTACTTATGTGTGACCTTCTTAAATGCATCCGATTGAAAATGGGTTTTAACCATCACCAAGTCCATTTCCTTAATTTCAATCACATTATTTTGCGACTTTCGTTTTCTTTTTGATAACAAACGGGGTTCCACCTGAATATGCCGTTTAGAGTTTTCTACTCTTTTCAATTCAGAAGGCCATGGAAATTTTTCTCGAAATCTATCAGCAGCCGAAAAAGAAATGAACACCTCAGCAGGCGTACATCCAATGGTACTATTATAAGAATAGTTTAATAGGTCTTGTGCTACTTTTAGCACTGTTTTCCACTTAGTGTGGTTATGGCTGCACAATAATCGAATAATTCGATTGAGTTCTCGATGCGAACGTTCCACGATGCCATTCCCAGAAGGGTTGTATGGCGAGACCAGAATATGCTGAATTTGGTGATCATTACAGTAAGTCTTCCACGTGTTCGAGAGGAACTGTGGGCCCTGGTCGGATATAATAACATTTGGATAAGGGAAGATGTAAAAATATTCCTTTTCTAACGTCCGAACAATCTCAGCAGTTGTGGCAGTCCTTAACGGTAAGTAGCACAGAAACCGTGAATAGACATCAACAATTGAGAGGATGTAGTAGAATCCATAGCTACATGGCAATTTCCCCACGAGATCGATGCACAATTTGGTATGTGGCTTATCTGCCTCAATATGCAGATCCTCACGAGCGATGATTCTATTGGAGAACTTCGTTCGGGCACACAATTCACAATTATTGATGAAATTTTGAAATTTACGTTTTTGTCCTTTCCAGAAAAACAATTCTTGAACTAATTTCAAACATTTGCTAACACCAAAATGCCCCGTTTCATGAACTCTCCTAATCGTTCTCTCAATTAATGACTCCGGGATTACCAGCAGCCAAAGTTTCGTTTTTAAATTTTGGACATATACCAAATTATTTACTAGCCGAATTCGAGATTCAACATCGTCTGACCTTTTCGCTTTTAATTCATTACAGTACTTATCACCCGCTTGCATTTGCATCAACTCATTTACAGTGAACCACGCACTTTCATCATAACAAATAAAATTAACATGATACTCTTCAGGTTCGGCAGGGAGTTCTGGAGTATTGCGACTCAATATGTCGGCTATTTTATTGTCCACTCCCTTAATGTGCTCGAACCGAAGATAAAACCTCTGTAACTTTAACAAAATTTTTGTGGTTCGGGGATCTAAGTTCTGTAACGTAAAAGCGTATGTCACTGCGCTGTTGTCACAATGGACCGTAACTTTTCTACCTAAAATATAGTACGAAAAATGTTCGCACAGAAACAATACTGCCAGCAACTCCAGTTGAAAAATCGAATAGGAAACTTCATATAACTTTAATTTTCTACTTGCATATCCGATAACAAGAAGCTCTCCAGTATCATCATACTGAGCCAGATAGCCAGCCAAATTTTCTAGCGACGCATCTGAAAATAAGTGAAACGGTTGGTCGAAATTAGGTTGACTGAGCGCTGGAGGCTCACTTAACAGTTCTCTCAATTGTTGGAATCTATTCAGCAATTCCTCAGTTAGACAATATTTCTTGTCTTTCTTTAACAAATCGAAAAATGGCGCTGTTAGAGCGGCGAACTGAGGAATGAATTTTCTTCGCCAGGAAAGAATGCCTAAGAAGGACCGAAGTTTCTTCTTAGTTTTCGGTATCGGAAAATACTTTATCGCTTCATTTTGCTTGGGATTCGGCTTTAATTCCTTCCCATTCACAATGTGTCCCAAAAATAAAATTTCAGACTTGACGAACTGACACTTCTTGAAATTTAGCGCAAAATTTCCAAAGGTTAGAATTTCAAAGAGTTGTTCTAAATGGATAAAATGTTCGTCAAAAGTAGAACTAAAACACATCAAATCGTCTAAATACACTACAACAAATTTTCTAGTATCTAGTCCAAAATATGAATTCATCACATTTTGGAAGATACTAGGACTAGACTTTAAACCCATTGGTAGGACACATAATACATACTGTCGGCCTAAATATATAAAACTTGTGGATGCGAAGGAATCAGGATGCAGTCGAATACCATAATATCCCATTGTAGCATCCATGGAGCTAAAAATTTTAGCTCCAGAGATGCGAGTAAGAATCTCATTGATGGGTTCGACTTGTATTTTCGGACTTACGACCTTTAAATTCAGTAATCTGAGGTCGATTACAGGTCTCACACCCCCAGAGGACTTTCTCACGCAATGAATTGGATTGCGATAACTGCTGGGATGTTCTTTGGCTATCCCCAACCTTATCCATTTATTCAATTCCTCCTCAAACTCTTTTTGCATAGCCTGAGGGATTGGATAGATCTTTCCGACCACAGGTTCTTGGTCTGTTAATTCTATTTTATAAGGTTCGCATCGGATGGGTTTGGGATATTCGCAAAATAAGTGTTTGAATTTAAGGAGCAAGTTTTCCAATTTTATTTTTGTATCATCGTCTAAATCATCGCGACCTTTAATGTATTCTTTAATTTCCAATTCAGAAATCTCACCGTAATCTCTACATTGTTCATTGGAAGAAGAAAGAATTTGGTTAGGTTCACGTAATTCCGAATTAGTATCTAAATGAACAAGGAGTACCTTTGGATAGGAAATATCCAAAGTTACTTCTTCCTCATTATTATTTTTCAAAATTAATCTTCTGTTATGACTATCCAAAGTGACCTGAAACTTAGCGAAGAATGGCGAGCCTAATAATAGTCCAGCTTTCATGTCTTTAACGACAAAGACTGGGACGTTGAAAAGATTATCTTGTATATTTAAAGTTAATTCAAGCAATCCCTTCACAGGAAAATTGTCTTTACCTGCAAAAGCAGTCAAATGTACACTTGGTACTGGTTTGAGCTTTGCCGAACGAAAAGAATTTTGAAGGTTTTGCCAAATATCATAATTGAGGAGATTCAGCTCTGCCCCAGTATCAAGGATACACTTAATTTGCATTTCCCCCACCTTGCAATCTATAGAAGGGGAAGGAAATATCTCGAAATCTTGTTTGGACATATTCCCTTCTTCTTCCTTTAACACAAAATAAGTCAATAATTTCAACGAAGACTCATATTCAATCGACACATTTTCTTTCTCAAAAGAATAAGGTTTACTAGCATTTTGATTCGGGGAGAGAAGTTGGTTGGAGCAGCCGTCGTCTCCCCTCAGTGACGACTGCTCAACATGTTTTCCGAAACAACTACCGGATTTGTCGGTTCCGCAGTCACCGAAGGATACGGTGGACGCAAAGCGGAAGTGACAGTAGTTACAACAGGTAAGCTTTGGGGAAACGAAGAAGTTACCATAGTAACAGAAGAACCTGGCATCATAACCGGTTTCATATTACTAAAATTGTACATTCCCGGTACTGTATATGGTACTGGTACTGGTACACCCCCATACATCGGAACGGGCTGCATACCGTTTAT
The DNA here is from genome assembly GCF_964235325.1 of Thermobia domestica. NCBI lineage: Eukaryota > Metazoa > Arthropoda > Insecta > Zygentoma > Lepismatidae > Thermobia > Thermobia domestica. The sequence continues at coordinate 96,768,843 of NC_137458.1, read as the reverse complement.
GGGTCTGAAATTAATATTTCTATTCTTTTCCCATCCTTGTTTCTGATTTCGGTTTCTTTTCCAGTTGTTGCGGTATGGTCTCCCGTTGAAATTTTGAGGTTTATTTCCAAATTGAGAATTAGAGTTATTTTCTCTTCCCCCACCTTCATTGCAGATCTGCTCCATTTGCACTGCATTGTCGGTTCGATTGGAGTTATTCGGTAAAAAGAATGTTTTCCTAACTTGTGGTCTTCTGGGTTGAAATTTTGAACTACCCTGATTTCCTAAGGAAGGAGTTGGACTACATTCTAACTCAGCTATTCGTAGCATCAGGTCTTGCACTGTGCTAACTGAACCTAATTTCAAAATTTTCGCTTCTTCCTCAGGAAGGCAATCTAAAATCAGATCCTTCAACTCTTGATCTGAAGGTGAAGTTACTATTGAATTATATTTCTCGACAATATGCCGTACAAACCCTAGCAAGGAAGAACGTTTCGATTTGTCATATCGTAGCGAGTAGAGGTGGCGCTTCTGTGCCCTCTCTAGTCGCTCCGATATGTATTGTAGTTTGAAAAGCCGCAGAAAGTCAGAGAAAGATTTTATCTGGGAAGCAACACTACGATACCAGATCTTAGCAGATTTCTCCAAAACTCGTCCCACTATATACATTCGATCCCTATCAGTGAGAACATACATGTTCATCGTGTGTAAGAGATCATCTAGAAAGATTTTTGCCATTCCCTGGGTCAATTGCCCATCAAATTTTGGGAAATGATGCAATTCCTTTAAATAGGTTCCTGCACCCCTTTTATACGAAGGACTGTTGTCATTATTTCTATTTTCACAATCTAGTTTAGGCCTATCCTCGGTTTCATGATTATTCACCACAAGATCTAATGGAGGACACCGCTCAGTGCACGATTCACAACGCGATCATTTCTCTTTCCTTCTTTGTCTCACTTTCTTATGTTTATGTGAGGGTTTATTCCTAATTTCTTCCACATCGGACGAGGAAGACATCTCGGTCATATTTGTAATTTCCTCAAGTCGACTTTTATCTAATTTTGGAATTGAAGGTTCCCTAACATCCTGACAACTTCGGTCACTATTAGCCAAATTCTCTTCAAATGGAAAGTTTTCATTATTCGCATTTACACCATCCGATTCAAGTATCTTTTTCAAAGTATCGGTGTTCCGCTCACATCGTTCCCGATTTTGACGATACGCGTCGACCATGTCACGTTCTAATATCTTTATCATATTCACGGTCTGTTCGTTTACATCCCGGAATTTCCTATATTCATCAATTTGTCGCTCTTTGACACCTTTCAATTCAGATTCAAATTTGGAAGTTATATTCCCGAATTGGGTTTTCAACACTGACACTTCTTTAGTCGTAGTTTCTAACTTACAATTCACATTTTCATTAAATTCACTGAAATCTACAGTTACTTTATCTAAATCTAACCTAATACTATTCATATCCTGTTTTACATTATTTACTTCTATCATACAACTATCGCGTACATTCTCTACGGTTTGTCCTAAATTAGTTTTTGTCTCATCAATTTCAATTCTTAACTTAGATATTTCAGTTTTTAATTCCCCTTTTACTGACACAAAAGATTCTTTCAAGGACGAAATTTCACTACTCATCTTATTTAATTCAGTTTTCATTTCTGCCTTTAAATCATTCTTGTTAACGGTCATCTGATTAATCAGTTCTACTCTTACTGCTGAAACCTCAGACTTTAGTTCCTTCCGTACCTCAGAAACCTCAGACTTTAGTTCTTTAATTATGTCCACTAACTTATCTAGAAGCGGACCTCCACCAATTTCAATTTCTGGAGCAACTTTCTTTGGGTTTTGTGTACGTCTCATTTCCTCCCCATCTGATTCTACAGATTGTTTACCTACACAAGTTGCACAATACCAATTTTCCTCTGAGTGTCTTAACACTTCTTGTTCCTTTACAATTCATATGGTACCATTTGTCACAACTCTCGCAACAAATTGCAATCGCGTTCTCAACACTATTTGCACCATTACAACAACTATATTCCTCAGTCTCATGCATTATATCTGTTTCACTCATCTTACATCATATTAATTGGGTCACGCGTTTAGCAACTCATCATCGTTATATCCACTCATTATTTAACTTTCATCTCGGTTAGCACACAAAACAGAATACTTTATCAAGTAAACAAATATCCTAAAGCTGAAGTCGCCAATTTATAGCAGCTTAGCTTCACATATTATAGCAAAGGGTCGCCGATTTATAACAATCTTTTCCAGGGATGAGAAAACCTCCAGAATAAACCAATTTTTAACAAACCATTTTCTTTGGTTATGTTTTAACTTAATGTTTAGGTTATGTTAGCTAAAAAAAAAATCAGTTCAAGCATGCGCAACAAATTTTATCAAAAGATTCCAAATTCTTGTTAAGTGGCCAATCGAAATGAAAGAAGACTCAACGTCGTTAACTTAAGTTAAATGAAAGAAAGAAAAAAAATATCAAACTTACATATGCTTAACTATGAGCAGTATTCGAAATTATAAAATTGAGATTCGGTCGGGATTGTTTATTTGTGCCAATCAGTCAACAGTTACATTGTAATTATCCAGAGCAACAGAATAAAGTCTGTTAGATATTTGCCTACATCGCAGTACGTTTAAACAATTACCATATTACGTTACTACATTGACTTAATTTCAAAAATTGTATCAATTTTTACATTTCAATATCTTTACAATACCTACTCAGTTCGTGATCACTTAAGGATAACAATCCATATGCTCTAATTATTCATTTAACAAAATGACATTATCATTACTAAAATTATTACTAAATAGACGTTCACGATTCATAACCCTGTACATATCATTTGAGTTAGGCGACAACATAAGCCTACATGACTGCTACTACATTCTCATTGTACTCTAGAACAAGCAAGTAGCATGTATCAATCGTACATAATACATCTAAAAAAAAAATCTAATACTAATGAAATGATATATTTACAAATGAAAAAAAAATGCTCTACTTCTACTTCTCTACGCCAGGGTTTACATATTTTACGAGAGATTAGAACGTCATTATCAACATTATTATCACTTTTAACTTCACAATATAATGTCATTAATTTTCAAGAGCAATGGACACATAATAAATTTCAAATTGTGTTTAAGATCGACAAATTGAATAAATGTAAGTACGTATATGTTTATCAGTAAAGTTGAACATCAGTTAGCTACGTTGACTTCCGATGAGGCAAATATGTAAGAAATTCCATGACGCGTGAATGGCACCTTTAAACTAAATATATGCCCAAGACAAAGTCTTGCACGGAAGCATATTCGAACAAGATTTTAAATATATCTGAAATCTGCATAGATCAAGTACTCGCATATCATGAGACAACAACAATGAAAACCGGTATATTTACTATCCTAAATTACCAAAACCCTTTTCACATTTAAGACCCGAGTCATATGGACGAAATCATTTTCAAAATATAATTTCTTAACCTACATAAAGCCCTAACCTACGCAATTGGGAATACATGTAAAAAAAAATCACGAAACAAAATAACAGGACATTGTTTTACGGTAAGCACACAAGTTCAATTTACGTAACCTAAGCAAGCAATCAAAATATGTATTTCCCAAAATATATCACGAGACAAAATAATAGCACATTATTTAACCGTAAGCACACAAGTTCAATTTACCTAACCTAAACAAGCAATTGAGATATATTTTTCCCGAAATATATCACAAGACCACACAAAAGTACATTATTTAACAGCAAGCACACAATCTGATTTCCTAACCTAACAATCAAGATAGATGTATATTATAGGACACGTTAAATTTAAATCTTACCTAACCTAAGCAACCTAAACACATTATTTAATAAGGTACACGTTAAAATGACATTTCAGAGCGAAGATATTACTTAATCTAACAATAAAGGAAAACCGTATCAATTCTCACATGGAAAATATTAATATCAAGCGGTGCGCTTAAAGTAAAGTTCACCAACAATTTTTGACGTTGGTCACATATTCTTATAATATCATTCTATTGAGTGGTAACGAGATGAGCTGTCTAAACGCGTAACGCCTTTTACTTTAACTACACATATTTATTTCGAAACACTCCATTTGGTGAATTAGTGAGTCTGTTTATGATCGGAACAAGAAGAAAATAAGATAAAATGGATGAATGTTACCCAATTGGCTGAGGTTCCTACAAAATGGTCCTCTCGGTCCTTGTCACCTGGATCCCCGGCTTCACAGGACAAGATAGGTTAGCAAACCTATTTATTTACACGTTGCAATCAATCTCTTCGGGTATTGGTTCCACGTCCTATTGAATATGGGACTTGGTCCCGTTATCCGATGAGATGAACTCCAACTACTATACTTCCCGCCCCATTACTTCATATCACTCATAATGGCGGAAGTAATACTCGATGGCTTTTGGCCGAAACTTGTTTCAGTGAATTTTTACTTCTGTCGGATTCCTCAGTATTCCTTTTCTTCCAAAATAAGTCAGGTTTTCCAATAAATGATTTGTACTAGGTTAACTTCCAAAATTCTACACTTTTGATTACGAAATTTCTGTTTTTGAGGAACCGACTTAAGCCATCGTTCTTTTTACACTGTAAAACGGCGTTTCACTGCGTCATCATCCTCGCGTCACCAGACCTTAATAAGCACGGGTTTAATATTACATAGTCGATTACGAACTAAAACAAATTTATATCCCTTCTGTTGCCATACAAAACCCTATTCAAATAAGCAGTCGGTCTATCTATTCAATGACATTTCATAATTATCGGAAAAACTACATAACATAAATTTTAAACTCACCTAATTACTCCTTGAAAATAGTCACTGTTACTATGACAACCACTGTTCTCACTGCTCAAAAGAATCGCCATCTTTCAATATAGATACCCGTATAGCGATTCAAACGCCCTCTTGCGGTCGCAACCGAAATGATCGCCACGTTCCCAACAAAAGAACGACGAAAAGGAAAAAAAAAAGAAAAACAACAAAGTGAAATAGTATGGAAAGTTAAATTTTCTTACAATTATAATTCCGGACTAATATTTTATTGTAAGGTAAAGTAAATTGAGGTAGAATAAAAGTGTAAATCAAATTTTACTATATTGCTATAACATGAGTGGAATTATTACGGTAACTCGAAACTATTGTATAAAGAAACAATTCGAAATTTTCGTGGTAAATTACTGGTGTGTTCGCGTATCTCATATGTGTTTTGCATATCGCATATAAAACTAATAACCCTTTTGTGCCATTTATTTCATTGGCAACGAAACAAATTAACATCAAAACGAATCTTTGGAGGCACTCGGGTGCAGTATTACAATACACGAACCAACTTTAACGCTGTATAAGCAGCCGGTAAACATTACAATACGGGTAAACATTACAATCCGGGAGCCAACTCAAATAGAATGTAAACAACCGTTAATCGGTCTGTTACAAATGTTGAAATAGTACTCGAAACTAACAATGGAAATAGGACACTAAATCGAAAAGAACAAAACTATCCACAAATTAAATTAATACGGCAAATTTCCTCGAAAGTGAAAGAACTAAAAAGGGACGCTAAATCTAAGAAATAATAATAATAATAACCCTTTGCAGAAATGACTATTAACGCAAGATTACTCAAAACTGAAAAAAAAATTAATTACAACACAAATTTAAACCAACCAAACTTCAAACCTATTTAATCACGAAAAATCATGAAACTGATACAAATTTAACGGGACGAGAAACTAAAGCAACCAACCTTCAAACTAATTACGGAAAAACACTCGTAATCGAAACAACTAAATAAGGACACTAGACTAAAGCTACCAACCTTATAATCAATTAAGCTAAAATAGTCGAAACTGAAGCAACTTAATAAGGACGCTAAACTAAAGTAATCAACCTTCAAACCAATTAACCAAAAATACTAGTAATTGAAGCAACTCAATAGGGACGCTAAACCGAAGCAACCTTCTAACCAATTAATCAAAAAGTACTAGTCATTGAAGCAACTCAATAGGGACGCTAAACTAAAGCAACCAACTTAATCAAAGACAAATTAATCTCAAACAGATTATAGAAATACAAACTATGTAAAATCCTCTTTTTTAAAGCAGTAAACTCAACAACCCAAAAGAAAGACAGAGAGAGAAATACAAAATATAATATTTTTCCACTTACCGCAAATACCTGAACTGTGGGGCCTCGTTTACCTGTCTTCTCAAAGTAATTACGGCTGACGTTATATTTCAGACAGAAACAAATCCAATCGACGTTTAATCAAATTGATTCAGAATCAAGCGATGTAAAAGCAAAATCCACAAAACAGTAACGAATTCAATTAGATGAAGTCCCTCTTTGATTTTTAACACACCCACTCAATCCTGTATACGTGGCAGAACAGAAAGCACGGTTGGGATTGCTTCGGTGCTAAGAAACTGCGCCTCAGTCAACGTTCAATTCTTCCTAGCTTCTGGCGCGAGGAAAGCCATGCACTAGCTACGAGGAAGAGCGCAAGAGTACAAAAATTGACTATTGACTTAAAAATACATTAAACTCGGTACAAAACATCTCTATTACTTTTCAAAGTAATTTCTTCGCAATTAATGTCCCTTTTTTATTCATTTTGTTCCCTCTTGTCATCACATAAAAATATTCCATTCAACACCAATAGTAGAACGTATTTCTTAAATCCAATAATTCTCAATGGTTGTCGAATCCAAACAACAGGATACCTCAAAAGTTCGGATACAAAAATAGAAATCAAAGAAAATATTGTGATGACAAGTCCAAGTTGTCACAAGTGGCGGCACTCAGGTTTTCCTCACCCCAAGAAGTTCAAGAGACAGAAGTCTCCTGGAAAGTGTTTGGAACATTCTTCTGGGATAAGAATGGAGTCGTACTTATAAACATTTAATGTAGAGTATTACTCTGCGTTTCTTACGAAACTAAAAGACAAATTGAAAGTGTAACTCTGGGGAAAATAGAAGAAAAGGAATTCTGTTCCTTCAGAGCAATGCCCTTGTCCATCGAGCACTATAGAGGCAACTGACATTGCATAATCCAGGGTTTCAATATCTAAGTCATCCTTATTCCCCAGATCTAGTTCCATCAGACTATTACTTATTTCCCAAACTCAAGCAACACTTAAAAGCAATATTAAAACTGCACTGGCTACTTCAGTAATCCTAAACGGTTACAAATATGATTATACTCATATCTCTCCTCCGGGAATTTTAGGTGAACGATGAATACCGTGCTACTATTGACTCAGTAAGTTGGAAATATTGATCATCCAACCAGCATCGGTTTCATAAAACAGTTTCACCTGGATTACATCAACTTGTTTAGTAAAGTTTCAGTATCTTCATTCCCCATTTCTCTCCAAAACCTTCCGAACAGCCTCATCGTACTTTCATGATCAAGATTTACGGATTTTCAGCGGAAACATTGAAGAATTTTAGCGTTCCTCTCAGCACCAACGCAGTATGAAATACCTGTATGTGAAATTCCAGTCGTATAAACTCCTAGAAATCGAACTCGAGTTCCCCACTCCGAATGTTCGTAGGCTAATGATATAATCACGAATTAGCTTTTGAAATATCGAAGAAATTACTTCACTCATATAGCTATAGAAACTATAGTTAAGTAATACTTTTTTTTCTTTTTTTTTGTGCGTATGACTAAGACTATAATTAGGGTAGTATTGCAATGCAAGGTGGTATTATATTTTCAAGTTCTTAAAATGAAAAGTAGTAGCCATAATAATACACAGGTGTATAATTTCTGAAAAATCTCTCACGATCACAGACTAACGATGGTTTTTTGTTTCATCATTAAGGCTGGGATTAGAGCTAGTGCTGAAACACTAGTATCTAGCCAAATCTTTAGGTTAACGAACAGTGTTCTGTTGTTTCAACAGAGAGAAACAGGCTGATAAGTAAGGAAAAGAACCATAGTCCAACTTGAAGTGAATTAGACTACAGTATAATCGCAAGAGAACAATACGATCAGTACCCCAGGTGCGGTACCACAAGAGCACGTAAGATGCTAAATGTGTGATGTCCGTGAAGAGGCGGCAATATACCTATTTAGTTGACAGTATTCAGCATCTAACTGTTATTTCATAAAACAGCGCTCATTTGAGTAGAACTTTTAATGCAGTTTATATAAGTGTGCAGTGTCTATCTTGCAGAATCTTAAGTACAACCTCACCCCATGTTCGTGATCATGGTTGAAGATTTTCAGGTGAAATATTGAAGAAATTACAATTACTCATGTATGGAAGGTAAAGTGAAATAAAATTTGGTATTAATTTTATTGAATTTGTAAAAATCAACGTGTGGTGTAGTTTATACTTATTTATAAATTGTCCTCTGTAGAATAGGTTGAAATTGAAACAGTGTTCAGTTTTTCACTTCCGCTTGCTTGTACTTATTACTTTTTTTTTTCCTTTCTTTAAGTGCTGTGTTTGGAAGAGCCTTGGGAATGAGAGAAATTCGAATATTATGGGGAATTCGTGCTGAGGGTCAGACGCCTCGGATACAAACTCGAGTAGAGAATCTTTGGTTTCATACTTCATAGCTTTCGAAATACATGAAAACTGGAAGCCGGATCATTGGGTGGAATTCAAAACGGAAAAAGGATTTATGTATTTATTTTTCAAAATGGAAGCAAATGGATGTATTGAAGTAGTTTCTGAATCATGCACGAAGGAGATCAGAAATTATATTGAAGTATTGGCTGGATCAGAAAGAGCAGTAAGGCGTCTAGAAAACACAGGTGCTGGATTATTGCAGAATGAATGTATATCGTTAGAGATGGATGTGGAGGTTCCAGAAGAAGGCGAACTACCTTCGACGGAACTTGAATGTAATTCTATAAAAATACCTGAAATTTCAAGTGACAAGCATCATAGCAATACAAGTTCAGATTACTCAACTGAAGTTAACAGACCTGGCACAGGGGTCGAATTAAATACTCATAATGAAAGAGAAACAGATGGTAATGAAGTTTCAACTAGTCCCGTTGTTCTTGATGCGATGAAAGCTGAGGTAAAGATTGAAGAAAATAGAGAGGAAAATGATTACTTTAATATAACATTGGAAGATCTCATTCAAGACAGGTTAGTATCCTTTACAGACATTTCACATTTATATTCTTCTTTTCTTCTTCTCTCTCTGTTTTCTTTCTTTAGTTTGTTATATTTTTCAAATCAAATCCGTTGATATTAAATGAAAATGAATAAATTGTCAGTTGGATGCGTTCATTTCTATATGTATATTACGTAAAACATTCATCCTGCACTCTTAGACTACCTTCCAAACTTATTTCTTTTGTTTCTATTAGGTTTAGTGGTAATATAAAGTAGCTTCAAAACTGTATATTAAAAGAGTATACTCACTTCGTCACTCATCTCTGAATCGCCGAAAGTGTTGTTTCTATAAACTTCATATTCTGTACAAGTGTTCTGTTTGAACACTAGTTTGTAGACAAACCGGAAGTCTTCTCGCAGTTCACCAGATCAAAGATAAGGCGATCTCTGCTCTCGGGCTCAGTCGGCCAAGAGCTCAATGATTAAGCGTGATATGTGTGAATAGGAGCCGGATAGCGAGCCAGAGCTCAAGCCCTTTCAGAATAATGAGTCTAGCTTGCAAAATGTCCATCTGTGCACCGTATCTCCGAAAGTATTGGGTGTAGAAATTTAAAATAGTTTATAAATGTTGTTCTGAATCTTAGGTGGAAGGTAAGATTTTTAAGAAACGAAAGTCCTACGGAAGAAGAGGGGTCTTAAAAATTTCCCCTACATTCATCAGATTTTTGCAACTGGTGGGCACTAGTACCTGTTGAACTTCAAGAAGCCGAGTCACCACAATATTTAGCCTCTACTGAGTGGCTTCAACCAATAGCTCTCCGAACCAGTAATCTCCTTGTTCATAGTCAGTTACCCTCATTAGATATGATCCTGCTTGTATCCTTAGATGAGTATGAAAATAATAATTTGGCAGTATTTAATAGGATTGTATATGCTATATTGTATCTTTGATATAATTCATCTTGTACTTTAGATGTGAGTTAAATAAGAATTTAGTAATTTTTGATAGATATAGAATTATTTTATACTCGTAGATACGCATACAATTTGGAAGAGAATATCTTTTGACACACTTATTTTTTTTTTAAGGTTTTTTAGTTACCGTGGCTCGGTTTACGCCCAAAATTTTTGACATTACAGTGTTTACTTACGAGACAAAACTGATTTTTGCTATCACTTTACATTATTTAATTAAAATATGTTGAATTGATTAGTTAATCCTATTTTAAGTTACCAGTTATGCTGAAGGAGTTACAAAACGTCAGTTTTTTACCAGCTTTTGATGTAGAAATTTCCATTTAATATTTACTTTGATAGGAGAAATGAAAATATGCAAGACTATTCGAAAACATCCGATGCAAAATCAGTCTAGGAATTATGAAACATTCAATTATATTCACACTTCATAGATTTTCAAGACAACAACATTCGCCTTTTAAAAAGGAGTGCTTTGTAACGTATAGTATATCGCTTTAAAAACTAGTTTATTATATGTACTTTAAACTATACAACCCTAAGAATGTCTTAAACTGTTCATTACTGCAGCCTTGATATAATGGTCTATTTACCATCGTTCAAAGTCCAACTTGAAGAACTAGAATCTTGCGATTCGGACTTCAGTTCTCCAAGTTGTCATTTGTTTAAAATGAAATTAGATAAAACCTACGAACTACACTATCCTCTCTCCAATGTTTTAAAACTAAAGGAGACAAAGCAATACGTTATAGCACTCTTCCCAGAACGGCAATTACATGCCGAATAAAAAATACTTTCCTGTGTCAAAAATGATCAACAACCTGTGGACCGAAAACTGTTCAAAATCGGACCTTTGTTCATGGGAACTTTTTTGCTTAGAATCACCCATATTATCAGCACCCAAAGTATTTCCACGTTTTTTTCGTGAATCACTATATATATATGTGTGTGTGTGTGTAGAGAGAGAGAGAAAGATACATAGATGTATTTGTACCCTGCTTCGGGGTGATTCTTATGTGATTCCAATTCATTTTTCTTCAAGTAATGCTGAGTGTCTATAAATATTGTCTTGCTTGTTTACTGTCACTTTCCAAGTTCATATTGTTCTGGAAGTTGAAAGTTGTAATGTAACCGTATATTTTTTTCGGCACAAATGTCACTAAATTTTTTGGCTATATTTTGTGCAAAACAGTAATTATAGTGTTATGATTCGGCAGTCTGGACATCAGTTAATCTTCAATTACTAGTTTGTGTCGAGAGCATTATTTGATTTTTTAGTTTTAGTCTTTAAATTTTTCTTTTTTTGTGTATTCAACTCAAGTCAACATAGGTTAAATCCTGTAAAGTGGAGCTGAAAGAGGGAGTAAGTGCTAGTTACACAAAAGTACATTCCAAATTTTATAGCGTAGTGCTTTTTAAAATGTAACCGTGTTTTTGAAATGAGTTATGTGGTTTTATACGTTAGATAAAGTTCAAGGAACGGATATCAAAAGATGTTAAAATAATTAATGTGTTATGTATTCGCAGGTATGTCATGAACTGAACAGTAAGAAACACGATGGGGAAGTGTAAATTCAAGCATACCTCTGCTGTAAATGTTTTAAACAAAGGATTTCACGCAGTTTTACATCATAGTAAAAGCATACAATATGAAAAACGGTGTAGTAGTATTCTTGGTGGAAACCAGTTACTCTTACAGGGTTCCTACTGGTCAGGGAAGTCAGGGAAAATTCAGGGAAAATGGTGCAGGTCAGGGAAAGAAGACTGGAAATCATGGAAAGTCAGGGAAATTTTACAAAATATATTTTTTCTACCATTAATTGTACACCAATTTCAGCTTAGTCAACCATTAATGATCACAGTATGGAACGTTGCTCATATTTTTATGGGTGGTAAGTAGAATGTACGTATGAACAATTCACCGTTACTTATTCCTTATTTATATGTCAACGTCAACCGACACCTGTCATGAAAGTCAGGGAACTTCCTGCGAAGGTCGGGGAGAAGTTAGGGAAATAAAATTCTGCAGATCAGTAGGGACCCTGTCTTAATATGTAAATCCCTTGCAACAGGTTCTGACAATCTTCAGTCATCTCAAACGTGTAGCAAACATCCAGTGTCTGCAAACAGATCACCTGTGCATCAACTGTGCGTATTTACAATGTCAGGGACAACGTTACGGTGGCAGAATTCATATGTACATTATAAAGCATTTGTAGCAACTACTCAGCCAACTCATATGCAGATACCAAAGCTACATTTGAAAGAATGTTCCCAAGAAGATTGTCTGATGGCTTTTTCCGTCAACCACCTAAAAGTGCACTATTTGACCATTAATGCTCTGGTTGATTTCTATGAAGAAATGTTAGAAGATATTGGCTCATTACCATGCACCATTTCCTATGATGAAACTGCAAATATGGAAGACAAGATGGAGCTTCAAGTTGCTGGCACATATTGGTCAGATCTCAGGAGTCGGATTGTTAGAAGACATATTGAGAATTTTTTCATTGGAGAAGCTGATGCATTTCCTCTGCTTAGTTTGATAAGCAAGGTTATCAGCAATGCTAATTTGTCCTTGACCAATATGCAGATGATTAGCTCTGATGGCTCCGATGTTAACTAAAAGGTTTTCAATTTGTTTAATGAGGAACTGATAGGACTTCGTCAAAAAAGTTTCGTAGATATTAGCACATGCCCTATTTACATAGGTCATATATTTGGAGAGGATGCAATGACGCAATGGTTTAGTGTTTATCATTACTTCCATGGATGGCTTCTTCGTTAGGAAGAATACGAAACTATTCAACAGGAGCTAGATTTCTGAATTTTTTTGAAACACACCACAACCAAGTGGTTAATATACGTAATTGCATGTGTGAAAGATTGCTTGAACAGTGGTCTGGTGTTCGACGATACTTCTTGAAGTATATTCCATCTACAAAGAAAAGTGATGTTTTGGACAGGCAATCTCTGAGGAAAGTTGTAGATCTGAAAAAGACATTGAGATGGTAGCTCAGCAGCACTTCAGATTGACTTTCCCAAACTTGAGAAATTCACACGTCATTTCCATAGTGAAGTTTCACTAATTCATGTTTTATATGCAGAGTTATTAGAAGTCCTTGGAGCTATCGTAGGCAGTGTGTCTAAAAGTACTACTAATAGTGAAATGAAGTAATTCTCATGTGATTGGACAAATAGCAGATTGTTTGAATCTGATAGTTTACTATCTTTGCAGCAAGTTCTCATTTTAGAGCAATCAAAATATGAACTTCCAAAGGTACCACAATTCTTGAAGAGTGCACAAGCATATTATATTTCAGGTGGCAAAATACAATGATTCAGTCTATTTATATTAAATAAGGTCTTGCAATTCTCAATCTTCAGACAAGAAAATCAGAAAACATCAGAACTGTAGCTTGAGCACTGCCTGTCTCCATCCCATATAATCAACTTGTTGACGAGTGAAAATGTCTGCAGCTTGAGGATGAACCTACTGGAAATGAAATCACTTCCTGTGCTGACAGTTACTAGGCTTCTTTCGTGGAACTGAAGAGGTAGGATGGTTCATCCAAATGTCATCTGGTGAGTAAAGTGATAAAAGCCGCGCTCGGCCTATCTCACGATAATGGTGACATTAAAAGATGATTCTCCGTATCAAGAAATACTCTTATAAAGAAAAAAATACAGAACCTTGTGGAACCTTAAATAATATTCTGATGGTGAAAGATGCTTTGAAGTTTTATAATAACATGCCTTATCTCGTTTCAATTTCTAAGAAAATGATTACCTTGGATCAAAATGTTCATAAGCATTATCAACAGTTTCTGGAGGATCAGTGACGAGAGCAGGAAAGAAGTAACACGCTTTGGGAAGAAGAAATAAAGTTGAGAAAAACAGAAGAGAGGTAAGTGCTAAGACAACATAGAAAAAATGGAAAGCAAGTTAATGAAACGAAAAAAAAGCACAGTGTCAGAACAGAATCTGCAAATTCTCTGCTTGATGAAGACTTCGAAAGGCTCTTAAAACGGGAGACTTCAAGGAGACACAAATTACTCAAGGGATGTTGGAAAGTGTAATGGCGTTGAAAGAAAAGGAATGCAAAGAGTGCAAGAACATTCATGCTTTTCAAGATAATTTTGAAAAGAAGAGGAATACTTTCATGACATTATGCTTTAATGCTTAGTCAAAGAAAAAGTGAAATTTGCTCAAGTGAAAATGCTTTATGTTTTGATTTATTTATTTATTTTTTATGTTTCTGACATCTATCTAATTACAGATGATGTATGCATGTATGAAAGTAACCAATCCTCATCCAGGTCCAGAAATAAAAGTTTTGCTTGAGTGAAGACTGTGCAACTGAGTTGTCATTCAACTTCCTTTACAGATATGTTCAAAAATCAAAATTATATAATTAATTATTATTTTTTTTTCAAAAATTGGAAGATACACATATTATTTCTTTTATTTCTTGTCTTAACCGGCATCTTAGTAAGGGCAAATCTAAAAGAAAAAAAAAAAGTTACATTTTCTGTCTTAATGAGAGTTGATTTGTAAAGTATATTATCGGAGACTGGTTAGTCTGCAAAGTCCTTTTTTTACATGATTTAGTCTACAAACTAACTTTTCTTAAGGACATAAGCGCCCCGCTCTCTGCACTATGGTTTTTGATCTTTTTCTCCTATCATAGTTTCCTATTTCATTCTACGCTTTTACCTTTGTCATCTTCATTCCCCTCCCTGTTTTTCATCTTTCCTCTTTGACATTCTGTTCTTTGGAAATGAGTTTATTAAATCCGCTGCGCTTTGCTTGGAAGTTTATTTAGTACTTTTTAAATGTTTTGGTGGCTCTGCATTGTGAATTCACGATAACATATGAGGCGTGTTTTTATAAATGGCTAACTCAAATAATTTAATATCAGTCAGGCAAAAAAAAAAAGAAAAAAAAATAAAGAAAAATCTGGACTACTGTAATACATCACTGATACATATACGTTAGACAACTCATATTTCCAGGAAATAACATAGTAGTTAATGAAGGTTTAAATTCCCCTGCTACTGAATTAACTTATTAATAATATTGTCTTTCGTTTCAGTTGCGAGACAACGGACATCAACTGCGAAGCCACAAGTCGGATGTATTTTCCTCCGAAAGTTAATACGGATAGTAGCGGAACGTTTACGTATGAGTGTTTCAAATGTTCGAAGTCTTTTAGGAAGCTGTGTAAACTACGGGAGCATGAACTTATTCATGGGGAAAATCCTTACATTACGCTTGTGCGAAGCAAGAAAAACCGATACAAACTAAACTATAAATGCAATGTGTGCAGAAAAATATGGCGACGTAGAAAGCAAATTCTCCAACATGTCAAAATACATATGGATGGTAAATCTCTTTTCTTATGCCCCGTGTGTGACAAACATTTTCCCTCTAGGACTGATGTCGATAAACACATGACAATCCATGAAGATATTCCCCATATCCGCAAATGCAGAATCGGAAACAGAACTATGTTTACGTGCACTATCTGCAACAGAAGCATAAGTAGAAGATTGTTCATAATTAATCACGTGAAAAAACATTTGAATGATGAAACTATTGGGTCCACTCACCCATGTGGTAGCTGTAGTAAGACATTCTTAACGAAGGAACGTTTGGAGAGACATTTATTTGTTCATCAAGATCTTCCTTCGTTCGTCTCATGTTGCAAGAAACCTAGACGAAACGGATACACGTATAATTATACATGTAACTTGTGCAACATAACCTTGTCATCAAGAAGATATATTTTAAGGCACAGCAGAGTACACGTTGAAAACGAGCCAGTGCTATATCCATGCTATGATTGTGGAATATCATTTGGTACAAATCGTTCATTGGGTGCGCATAAAGCCCACCATCGAGAACGCGAAAGTCACACTTGTCGAATTTGCAACAAAAAATTTACCCAACTGTGCGAACTCAATGATCACCGAATGCTTCATGACGAACAGAAACCGTTTGTTTGTGATATATGTGGAAATTCGTACAAATGGAAAACTAGCCTTATATATCATATCAGGATGGTCCACGAACATCCAATGCATGATAATGAGGAAAAACAGATTTTGTGTAATTTTTGTGGGAAAACGTTTATCCATGAAGACAGTTTAAAAAATCATGTTGTATCGCATTATACGGAAAAGGACACTTTTCAGTGTGAGTTTTGTCAAAAGATTTTCGCAAGTCGAAATGAAATTGCGCGACATATGAAAACACATACAGGTGAAGTGCGTCGTTTACCTTGCTCGTTATGTGATAAAACGTTTGAATCTAGAAGCAGGTTGGAAAGACATGCAAGGTCTCATTCGGGTGAGCGTCCGTTCGATTGTGGGCATTGTGGTAGGTGTTTTTCAGATAAAAGTCACCTTATAAGACACGTACGACGTCATGTGGCGGGTGGTGCTCAGTTAGCATGTGACCAGTGTGGAAAGCGGTTCGTCGCAAAAGGTGATTTAGTTCAACATGTGAAGACTCATATTACTAATGCTCCTTTCCAGTGTGACTATTGTGACAAGTCTTACTGTGAACGATATATGCTTGTCAAGCATCGTCGAAAACACACTCAGGAAACAGTGTATTGTTGTGAATTTTGTGGAGAAGGCTTTACTCAAAAGTATAACCTTATGAGACATGTAAAATCTCATCACATTCATGATGTGTAAATTAATGGAAATAATTTATTTTATAGTTACTTAAAAATAAATACAAGTACTAGGAATGAGTAAAGTATTGAATTCAGATCAGTCAATCAAATGATCTATAGAAGATAGGGCGGTCGTGAAATTTATGATGGAAATTTACAGCGACTCAATCTGAATTTCATATAGTATATGAGACCTTTCGGAAAAGTATCTGACCATGGTCCCGGAAAACTAATATCCCTCACCTGACGTTTTCTTCGTCCTAATCCCCTCAAACTAGTTTCCTATTGCTAAAACGCACCGAGTTCGATAGCCTTTCTGTTGCTGGAAACAGACCTGGAACCCCTCATTGTAAAGCGCTACGAGAGTAGTCGTCGCGTTGCTGTAGATCATCTTTGGATGCGAAAGCGAGTTTCTTTCTGGTACCTTTCGACTTTTGGGAAGACGAAGTCCCATACGGTGATACCAGATAGTAGGGAGATTGGCGAAACATCGAAATCGTGTGCTGTGGTGAAAGGAACAATCGCATGAGCTGCATGATTGAAATCATCTTGGTGCAGTCTTCCGGGCTTTGAAGTTTACTTATCTAGTCATTTCGGGCAAAGACCGTAAACTGGACGACGGAAAATGTCTGAGAGAAGTCCTTTGTAAGTGTACGTATTTCATGTACGTACTTATGTTCCACATTGCCTCGGCAATCAAAGAACACGATCAACATTGGTTTGACTTTGCTACGCACCTGGCGAGGTCGGATGTATCCACGGAATCAATTGTAACTTCAAGTTTCCACGAAAATGCTGCTTCTAAGCCTCTTCCCCAGTTAGCTGGGGTCGGCTTTTCGGAATTGTCTTCCACGTGTTTCTATCTTGTGTCATATCCGCTGTGACACGTGCTTAAGAATTCATAATTAAGCTCTTGGGAGCTTTCTTCATTAGCTGCGAACATTTTTTTTTTAAATAACCAATTGGTTATCGATTGATGCGTCGCATCTACTTCAAAGTTGAGAAATATTCAACTCACATGACTAGCTGTTTTTCTCTCCTTCGTTTTGATGCTCCAGAAAGCGCATTGTTGAATAGTCCAAACAGCTATATGTGATTAAAGAGGAAGGAAAATATGTAGAAGAAAACATTCCGACAGTTATGGATGACGAGTTTATATTTATGTTATATGGAGAAACGGACATTGCCACCAAGCTAAGGTAATGCACTATGTCTGCAAGGAGAAGAAACACATGAATTGTTCACTTCGACAAAATGTCATATTGTTTAACCCCTTATGTATCATCATAGTTGTCCATCAAAATTTTTATCAAACTTTTCTTTGATAGTAATTTGGTCAAATTAATTGGCTAAAACTTTGGAACCCGCTTTAAACGATCAAATATAAAGATGAAATTCCCTGCCTATTGATTTATATTTCTACATTCAATTGTTAAGTTATTTGGACGTACATCTGTAGTTTCGTGGTTGCACATGGTGGTGTAACTATAATGAATAATGATAAGGTTGTAGAAGTAAATGGAATGACTGACTAAGGTTTCACAACTGGCTTCCCATGATCATAAGCAGTGTTCGTAGGTTTCCTTAAGGAATCAAAATTTTCCCTAGTTCCTTCAGTGTCCAATTTCTATGACAGAAGTTACGTGATAAGATTAATTTAGCTATATTCAAGGAAGTGCCAACCAGATTGATTTGTTTTATTCCTTTGCTTTTTGCTTCTATTTTTAAAACTTTCCGTCACTTTTTCTTTACAGAAAATACAACTCTAGATTTATTTATTTTTTCTGAGGCTGCATATATCTTTGCAGTACGACGCACAGTGGTCTGAAAATGGAATTTAGCCGGGCAAAAGTCTTAAAATTGAGTATCACGAAATTGATTAAATCTTGGAGGGTTGTGCTGCCAAGAGACTGGATATACCATTTTCTGTCGGGGTCCCTATCTGTCCTTTCGCATAACCACGCGAATGTGTATTCTTTGTTACCATTCCTGCTTTAGATATGCTAATCTGAATAAAAGCAGTGGTAAATGAAGGTTCATAAATTCAAAACAAGTGTGGCTTACAAAAAGTAGGCTGAATATATGATATGTTGACACTTTCCTGTGATGTTCCCACGGATGTGGTGCTCCTACATTGTACACTATTAAGTATGACATCCTATGGTTTGATTATACAGATTTTCTAGATAAATTTTTAATAGTCTAGAACTTACAAGAAGGAGCAAGTAAGAGGACTGAGGCTTGTGAATTCATTTGAAGAGTACGCTTCCCTATGCAATCGACATATTTTCTCATCTCACTTCATCCCTTTCTACGATTTGCGGATAGTTTTTTTTTCAACTAACTTTTATTTTCAGACGTGTGTAGTAAATTTTATGAGGAATCATTATAAGAAACAATTAAACATCGTATGAATGTGATCTTTGCAGGAAGTCAACTTATAAGTTGTTTGGACTATGTCATGTCTTAAATTACAGAATCGCATTGTTCTGTGTACTTACAGGAAAAATAATCAAGAATCATGGTGACAAACGGAACACTGTTTGAGGCTCTACGTAAACGAAACTCCAAACTGTTGTCATCTAGATCAGCTGATTCTCTAGAATACTTGGCGACGTTCGTGCTCTCACAGTATCCTGCACAAGTGAATGAAGACAGTGAGCTTCAACTGCATAATCGACTCAAAGGTTACTGTACAACTCTGTAGAGCAAGATCACCTATTTCGTTCGCAAAACCATAGTTGGCTCAATAGAATATTCAATGTACCCTGGATTACTTCGACTTTTGTACCGCCTGATAAACAACTCAGCAGTACCATGCCTAAAGGAGGACCAGCCAAAGACTTTTCGTCGGTGACAGATAGATCCAATTGCCGAAAAACAGAACAACTACAGTCGGAGACACCAATTAAATAGCTTGTATTAAGTACTAAATCAGTTCATTCAAAAGGAAAGCACGCTGCAGCAGGTCTATTGTCGCAGTCCACAGAATATTTTCTTTCACGTGCGGTGAAAATCCGTCGGGTTTGGCGAGAAGCCCGAGTACAATCAAGTCAACCTACGCCATTCTCTGATGAAGCATTGGCTTTCCTAATAAAAACAAGGATGTCAAAGTTCCACTATTCATATACGAGACAAAAGGCTAAACGTCGAAATGCAGACATCTATCCTCCATATAATAATATCCTAAGTGCAAAGAAGAGGTGTTATCCAACAGGGATTGTCATTTCAGAAGAGGGAGCATCTATTTCACTGCAGTGTCTTATCGATCATACCACGAACTGTCTGTGTGAGACCATTCAGTTTCCTGAAGACATGTGTTTCGCCCGTCTGGAACGCTCTGTAAATGAGGCTGTGATGGCAGCAGGAATTATAAGGAGCATTCATTTAATTCGTAGTCACCCCGTGAAATGAAAGGAAGCCGTGTGAAACGTGTAACGACGCTTATACTGGCTTGTGGCGGGCTCTTTAAAGGCTCGATAGATGACGAAACGGTAGTTATCGCTTGAACGGAAAAAGGAAGGCGGAAGCATAGTGTTATAAACTTATAAACAACAACACTAGACGTCTTCGGCGTGAGAGACCTGAGTTTGATTTTCGGCGAGAACTTATGTAGTTAGGATTTTACGTTAAGCTGTACTTTAACGTCTCATATAGCTTTGCTGTTGGACGGGACTCCAAACTTCAAACCACTCGCCTTGTTTTTCTTCATATGTTTATATTTATTAAGTGTTTAATTACTTAAAAGTCTTGGATGAGAATACAAGAAAGACAAAATATCAAACTCGTAACATCTGTTAAGTTTATTATTATTATTATTATTATTATTTGGACAATTTTATAGTTTATTTCTGTAGTCAGCTTGTGATCCCTCGATTGGTCCCCTTCAGAAGGCTGGCCCTTGGGAACCACTGGTTTAAAGTTTAAGGCGATGTAAAGTTGACCCTGGTATATTCATTCTAAAGAAAAGCAGGGTTAACTTTACATTGTCTGGAACTATATCGTTAGCACGCGTCTTTGGCCCAAGAGATCCGGATTCGATTCCCGGCGTAATCCCATGTGGTTCGGATTCTTCGTGAAGCAATAGGTCCATGTTTCATTATAACCTTGGTGTTGAAGGGAATGTTAAACTCTAACGAAATATAATTCAATTTACTTTGTATACTCTAGTTGGTATCCTTATGTGGTTCATAAAGAGTGCTAGCTAATAATGGCCATCTAATCAAAAAAGGCGTTGCATAACAAAGTGCACGATTTCTGCAAAAGCCAGGGTATTCATTGTGAGTACCATCAGCTAATATTGTCTCTGAATTAATAAAAATGTTAAAATTGTATCCATTAATAACAATCATATGAAGTGCGTTTTATAACACTTTTATTTAGACGAATACATTTAGTACGCAAACTTTTTCCCCTTTGTTTGAAGCAATAAAACTGTATCAAAAACACAATTTGTTAAAGCATCGGCATCTATTTCCATCTTTATTTTATAATATTCTTTCTTTTTATCACCACACATCGCATCGTTGTTTGCTTTCACGCAAAACAAACTTTCTCCTCTCACGTAGCGTTCAATTCCACTGCAGACGACTCTCCATTTGCATGAATTTGAACGAACTATCCCAGCAAGTTGGAATCGTTCGCATTCGCATCTTTTCGTCGGTTTTCACAATTCGCAGGTCGGAAATTGTCGAGGCACACCAATATATTTACACGCGCTGGAAAATTCGCATTCGGGTGCAATGGTGGCGCAGCCTAACGGCACGCTGCTCCACTTTATCGCCGTCCATTTTCCGCGAACCAGCTTGTTTATTTTTCGACTGAGAACACAGTACTGTGCATTTGGACGACGCTGACTTACAACTGTCCCTCTTTGCAGTTCGGATTTTCGCCGATCCCAAGAGGTTCATCCAATACATGGCTGAAGTAGCACTCTTATTGGCCATGTACAGATGAAGTCACAAAGATTCAAGTTTAACCTGCTACTATGCGTGTTGCTTTCGTTTCTCTGTTTTGTGTGCGTGCGTGTTTAAAAACAGAGAGGAGATTACAGGGGTATAGCCAAGGGGGGTCATTGGGGCCAGGCCCCCCAAATGACCAGCTATTATAACAGAAAAATTATCTCGCTTCATTCATTTAAAAGTAACAAAGTTTATTGACAATTAATAATTTATGGTAAAATAGTATGGAGAAATATTGTTTTTCCATACCGATCGAAAAATAGTATAGTATCTCTTCCCTATACCGATCGAAAAATAGGATACTTTTTTGTGACAGCAGATTACACAATTTACTGCGATTTATATTTGACAGTTGGAAGACAAACGTTTTAACAAGGTACTACAAATACAGCCATAAAACAAAGGTACAAAACTGATTTGTAAGTACAGGGTTTTCATAAAGTCTGGACGGATTTAATTTGCTTATAATTTTCATAAAAATGCTCATAATGAAATCAAATAAAGTGCAAACAGTAGCGGAAGGATTAAATTTTTAGTTGGCAACACTGTTAGATAAGCGGCAACTCTGAACACGTTGAGAGAGGGAGAGGGAGGGCAAGGGTCACTTTCTTACCAAATTCCATCCATTGTTGTTTCAATGTTGAGTGTTAAAAGTAAGTTGTAAGTTGTATTGGTGTGTGTGTCTTTTAAAGACATAAATAAATGAAAAACTACTCTGAGAAGACTATTTTTTTTTACCATATCAAAGATGATGTCGGTGAAAGAGAAAGCGCAATGTGTTCTGTGGTACGCAGAGGTAAAATCACCAATTCTGGTGTGTCGAAAGTTCACCAAAGAGTTCAAAAAGCCGGCACCGACTGAGAGTGCAATCCGAAAGTGGCATGCTAAGTTCTTGGAGACAGGAAGCGTCCTGGACCGTCCTCGAAGTGGGAGGTCGCCAACATCGCCTGCAACAGTGAGCAGGGTAAGGGAAAGCATCATCAACAGTCCACAGAAGTCGATTCCTATACGGTCCAAATGGCGCCCAGTTGGAGGTGTGGCGGTGAATGAACTGAGCTGGTGCAGATTACAGGTAAAAATTTAATCCTTCCGCTACCGTTTGCACTTTATTTGATTTCAATATGAGCATTTTTATGAAAATTATAAGCAAATTAAATCCGTCCAGACTTTATGAAAACCCTGTACAGTATATTTTTATATGCTTTGTTACGATTAATTATTATCATTGTATTGAAATATCTTTGTAAATGAAACTCCCTTTCAATGTTTCCGTAAGAGTAGGTGGCAACCCTGCCTTGTCACGCTACTACGTAAGCTCGCTGCCGAAACCGGCTGCGCGAGTGTGTAGCTGACGTCACAGCGAAGGGTTATTCCTCGTGGATCACACGATGCACTTCCTGTTGACTAGAAGTTTTGGTGAGTGTAATGCAGGGGAAAATTAGCTGTGCTTTAAAAAGAGAATGGGAACGCGAGAAGTATTATACATTAATGAATTAACTGTTGCATATTAGTTGTGTTTGACACTATGGCTTTGGAAGACTTGAAAGATTGCAAATGAAGATGTAAATAATACGTAAATCGAAGTAACATGTATGTGATTTAAAATTTACGAGTAAGTTGTTACCATCTTTGAAAGCCTCATAAGCTTTGACTGGAAACAGTGGCGTAGCACACTTTTGCCCCTCCCCCCGCAAAGTATAGAGAAGGGGCCCTAGTTGTAAAGCCGACAGAAGTAAGGTTGAAATTCTACTTCTTTAAATCTTTATTCATCGCAAGGCTTCGGGGCCCCCCCGCACTGCGGGGGCAGCTGCTACGCCACTGACTGGAAATGTGTGATTCACGGAAGAGGTGGGTGAGTTAGTGAATGGTTCCTCTATGTTAGTCCTCTTTTGGTATTTTTATTGTAAATTTATAGAGGATCAAATACCTATTCCCTATCTTTCTCAATGTAAGTTTTCGTTTCAAAAATTTAATGACAAGAAACGAAGAAGTCAAATTAAAGCCAAAGCATAAATTAGGTTTAAAATTTGACATAACCCCTCTCCTATTTCGGAACTTAGAAGGAGGATTTCATAAAATAAAAGGGAAAGGATTTGGTAAATAGTTTTGTGAAAAAAAGTAAGAAAATTAAGTGTGTTAAAACTTCTTTTGGTTTGAATGCAACAAAAGTATTCGTTCCCAGTTCAAGGCTAGATTTGTTTTGCACTACTTAAAGTTTTCAAGTTATCATTCTCATATACAAGATTTAATTTGTTGTATATATATATATATATATATATATATATATATATATATATATATATATATATATATATATATATATTTTTTATTGTTTCGAAAAATTTGTTACAATATATTGTTAACTACCTTGAAAACTTTGGGGATTCACAGTTTCAGAACGTAGATTAGATCCTTACCCCACTAATTTGGTACTCATTAAAAAAAAGTATTTTTGCATATAAGGTTAAAGGAAAATTGAAGTGGAATTTTTATGGAAAGTATCGATTGCTCCATTACACGTAGTGCAAAAGTGAACTTGTATTTCGGTGAATTTGTCCTTTAAAAAAAGTTTTGAAGGTAGAAGCTAGGGCTGGTCTACCGAGGTAGAGGTTTGCATGTAGCGCTGAATTATGTATGTTGTGGTTATTCGCAACAGCTTTAACAAGTGTTTTAAGAGACAGAGGATGGAAAATTTGGTGAGAAACAATGCTCTTATTCAATTTGGATTTCGTTCGCTCTCTCTTTTATTTCTACTCAGTGTAATAAAATAATTATGTTTTTTTAGTCACGAATAATAAATAAATTTTGTTGTCAGGAAACCGTAAACAAATTAAGTGGATTTCAAAGAAAATCAATCTTGTGTAGATAGGTTCTGTATACAAGGTCTTAAATTTAAATATAAATGTACCCAAGAAAAGTTTTGTTGCTTTTTCACCCACCACCTTCGAACATCGATATGTCACCTAACCTAGATCAAAAATAGTCCCCATCAGCATCGACGACCTTCTGAAAACGTTCTGGAAGGCCATGGAATTCATCGCGGTAAAACGTGGTGGGCCGTGAAACGAAGAAAGTATCAGGTGCATTTTGGACCTTACTAGGGATTTGAACTGGCGTCCTCTAAGGTGATTGTCCAAAGAATGGAACAGGTGATAATCGGACAGTACAATACCCAGGGAATATAGTGGTTGCAAATTGTTTCCCATCCAAGGCGAAAAATGGTGTCCTGAGTCATTCTAGCCACGTGGGACTTAGCGTTGTCCCGTAAACGAGGACCCATTTGCAATTCAGAAGTAATGGCTCCAGAGTTTTGAGTTTTTGTTAATCACAGCTTAACTGCTGATACTACACAGTTGCATTCATACTCTGACCAGCTGGTAGCAGTTCCCGATGCACATTGCACCAAACACACAGAAGGACCTTCTTCTGGTACAGTGCTGGTTTCGGCTGTTTTGAAATCGGTTTATGGGATGCTAACCAATGATGACGGCACCGTGGAGCTTCGTATAAGACACACTTTTTATCACATGTCAACGCCCTGTCCAGAAATGACTCCGAAACAGTAAATAAACACGGGTGACTGCCGCGTTGCCTTCTGGCCCGGAGTCAAAATATGTGAGACCCATCGGCTCAACTTGTAGTGCTTCACAAGTTGATGGATGTGCTGCCGAATGGTTTCTGCACACACTGAATTGTAGTCCCAGTTTCTCTTTGTACATTTGTTGGTATTCTAGCGCGTGGTGTTTTCGGGTGTTTCGTCATCGTTCTTAAACTTGTTAAACAATCGCTGCAATGTCCACGTCGTCACGACACCCTCACCAAAGGCCTCGCATATCTTCTGTCCCGCTACAGCGGCGTTTAACCTCCATTTGAACTCGTTTAGCATACATGCTCTTATGACGCTCTGTGGATGTCTCATGTTCCCTCTGTCTTTACGCAAGTTCACGGTGTGTCTGAATTGCCACAACCAGGTAGTATGTTGGATATACCGACACCAACAACTGACGTTCGCCTTATCTCCATTCGCATTCAACTCACGGTGTGAGGTCCAATTGAACACAGACCTCCACGAAAAGGGACAGAACTTTCTTGGTTACCTTTATAGTTATGCACAAAACTATAGCGTTTGGTCCCGGGCATTAGTTGTTGATTAAGCATAATAAAAACTATCTTGAATATAATTTATGGATAATAATAATAAGAAGCTAAGATAGTGTTTTTAGTTTTCCAGAAGGAAGCCAAAATTTGCCTTTGTTTCAGGCGTCAAAAACACTAGCAGCAACACATTTTTTTTGGCTTGTACATTGTAGCCTCAAAAACGACGCCCCCTACACAAACCTGCTGGCTACGCCCCTGGGATATTATCAATATTATTACTTGTGAAATACATTGCATTATAATTCTTGATTTATGTTCACTTCTTAGGCCGCGCCTGCATTGCTTCCGAATGCAACCTGCGAATTCATGTGCCTCTACTAGATCCGAAGTTTTACGAATGTGAATCAAGTTGCAATGTCTCTTTCAAAGCTTCAATGTGAAGTACTTTTGCTTGAAAAGTCATACCTTAAATTCTTGAGAGCATAAATCATAGTAATATCTATTAATTTCCTTCGTGTGGAAAATAGAGTAAATGTCGCTCAAGTTATTATTATGCTTGCGTTGTAGGCGCTACTATTTTCACTTTAAAATAAACTAACTAAGTAAAATTAGAGATTACAGAATCAACCTACTTTCTAAGAAAATTTTCTCCATGAGTAAAGAAACCCGTTTTTGCTATTTCAAACATATTTGTCAATAATTACATATATTCGTAAAATCGTTATTTGAGGAACAAAAAGGAAATGTAAATTGAATAAAAAGTTGCAGTTCGTGTATTAATTAAATCTTTAGATTTTAAAGGCAAAACAAAGAAAAATGTACAAACATTCCACTCCATTCCACTTACATCTGCCCATAATTTGTTCATACCGTGCCGTTTGTGGTAATCTGTATGAGCTTGGTTCACAATGGAACTTTACCAAAAACACAATTTATTAAAGCATCAAAATCTATTTCCCTCTTTATTTTTATTTTTAATCTCCGCACCTCGCAACGTCGTCTGCTTGTACGCAAAACAAACCTTTTCTCTCACGTAGCGCTCAATTCCTCTGCAGACGACTCTCCATTCGCACAGGACTAGCTCGGGAGAGTAATGCTCCCGGAAGTAGAAACGAGAAACACAGTTCTGATTGGTTGGCGTTATCCACTTCTTGCCAGGTTGCATTAAAATACAAAAATCAAACGCTTGCTGCTGTCGGCCTTGGTGGCCGAGTGGGCAAGCGCTATATGCTAGTAATAGAAGTCTCTTGGTGTGAGTTCAAACCCGGCCCGAGGAAAGTTTTTTAAAAACATTTTTTTTTACATTTTTATAACACTTATTAAATTAAAATAATATGAAAATAATACTTAAAAAAGTGATTTATTTACTTTCGTGCAGACAAGTAATTGTAGTACTTATGCCCTTGTACTCCATGATATAGGGCTCGTTTTGTTCTCCTTGTACTTCATGATATAAATTTTGTGACCAACTTAAAACAACTGGCTAGGATAGCGCGTAAAACAGCTGGCTAGAGTAGCGCGCGGAAAAAACGTACTTCCGGGAGTATTACTCTCCCGAGCGGGTCGTATTCGCACGGAGTCTGACGAACAATCCCAGTATGGTGGAATCGTTCGCATTCGCATCTTTTCGTCGGTTTTCGCAATTCGCAGGTCGGAACTAGTCGAGGTACTCCGATTTAATTACACGTGCTGGGAAATTCGCATTCGCGTTCTCAATCGCATTCGGAAGCAATGGAGGCGCGGCCTTACGCGGTACAAATAAGTTATCCTTAAATAAAGCCAGTTATAGACGAACAAATATTCCATCATATATTGTATCAAATATTTCATAAAAGTGTAATTTGAAAGTGTACAATACCAAGTTGTATGCAACTTTAGGGTTTGGTACAACTGTTCTAAATTAGAACTTGTTCTATTTCTATCCAACATTGTATAAAAAAGAAAAAAAAAGAATTGCTATGTGGTTGCACTAAAATCGAGTACGATGTGGACAGGGAAAGCAGTTGACATTCTTTCGATGCATACTAGCAGTAATCTGTTTTATATAACTATAAAATTAAAGAATATTAAAGACTAAAGCCCGTTATAGACAAACAAATATTCCATCATATTGTATCAAATATTTCATCAAAGTGGAATTTGAACATGTATGATACCAAGTTGTATGAACTTTTGGGTTGGTTACAACATTTGATACAACTGTTCTAAATTAGAACTTGTTCTATTTCTATCCAATATTGTATCAAAGAAAACAAACGAAAATCGCTCTGCGGCAGGGGCGGATTAAAGGAGGGGCGAGGGGGCAAACGCCCCCTCCCCCCAAGGGCTCTCTAAAATATTAAAATTACCCATACTGCCGCTTGTAGCTTAACGCTACAAGAACGAAAGTTTGGGATCGCTCTTGCGTTATTTCAAAAGAGGGTTAATTCTTTAAATTCTATTTAAAAATAGTCTCTATCCGGCATGACGTGTTTACGCTAACAATAACTCGAGTCATAATATCAGATAAATCTCAGGAAGAAGGAAGGTGTTACTTAAGGCTAGAACATCTGGAAAACTATTCATGGCTAGTTCTTTCCCATAAGGAGAGGGATCTTTTATGTAAATATTGCTCACTTTTTGCAACGGGTTTTTGGGGGCTATCGAAGAAACGTGCCCCTCCAAACCCTTGGGACTAAACATTTGAAGAAATTCACTACTTTCTACGGTATTTTAGAAACTCACAACAAGGTACAATATCACATTAACGCTCTTAAGGTCGGAAAAGCGTTTCTGAAAAACTACTGGGAACCAGTGAAATCAGTCGAGAATCAAATCAACTTGTCAAGAAGACAAGTCATCCAAAATCGCGACAAACTGAAATTAATGTTGCGGAATGTGATATTCCTTGGAAGGCAAGGCATTGCTTTTCAAGGCCACAGGAACGATGCTTGTGCCGATAATTGGACCTCAGATGGTGACAGTGCAGAAACTAAGTTCAACGAGGGCAATTTTCGAGAATTGCTCAAATTTAGAATGGCTTGTAGTGACGATCTCTTAAAGAATCACTGGAAGAAAGCATCGAAAAGGACCATTTTTGCCAATAAAACCACACAAAATGCCCTCATTGAGGGCTGTGGATGAGAAATCACGTCTGTAAAATTTTCAATCGAGTGCGAGAGGATCAGTTTTATTCTATTATGTTTGATGAGACTACGGTCGTTTCGCGCACATCTCAGCTGTCTTTGATTCTAAGGTACGAACACATGGGCGAAATAAGACAAGACTGCTTCGGTTTCATTGATCCTCTGCCAGCAGAGCTGAAAGGTGAGGACATTGGTTCGAGCTCGGAATCCGAAGACGCAGAACCGCCCAAACTCTCACTGACTGGAGGGAAAATTGGAGAAGTTGTTCTATCTTTGCTACGAGACTTCTCACTCGACGCGAAAAACTGCGTCGGTATTGGTACAGATGGTTGCGCCGTCACGACCTCTCAAAGTCGCCGGGCAATGCAGGAGATCCAGAAGGACGCTTCAAACGCGCTGCACTGTTCATATTGTACTCACAGCCTCAACTTATCCATCTTCAGGTCGTCGTCAGTACAGTGCGTGGGGAACTGCCTGGGAACAACGAAAGAGACCATTGCGTTTTTCACCGCATCTCAAAACGTAATACTGTCCTTAAGCTTACGGTTAGTGGCCAGTTGGAGACATTGTGTGAAACGAGATGGGTTGAACGGAACGACGCGGTATTACAATTTCACATGAAATTTCAATAAATAAGTGAGGCTCTACAGTGTGTTTCAAGTGGTCCGAGTTAGATACAGCAACCAAAGTATGGGCACTTTCTTCTGCCATGCACGACAGCGAGTTTATCGTAACTACTACGTGTCTTCAGGGTGTTCTCACGATAACCCTCCCCTCAATCGACTTTTGCAGAAGACAAATTTAGACATGAACGCAACGTCAAGTGCCATTCAGGACACTATCGCAGCATTAAACAAGAAGCGTTCAAACAGCAAAGAATTCAATGCAACTTTCGAAGCAATATCCAGAATGGTTGATAGTGTCGACGTGCAGATTCAAACTCCTCATCTCACCCAAAGACAAACACATCGTACGAACTTCAGGGTAGATGATACGACATCTTACTACTGAAGAACTGTCTACATTCCGTTTGTAGGGTCGGTTGTAGAGGACCCCAAAACTCGTCTTGCGCAGGAAGTTTTCAATGTATACGGACTCAACATTTTATTGCCAACACGCGCAACTGACTAAACTCTGAGCAACAACTTCCGCATTCTAGCAGAAAGATTTTACAAAACTATCGGAACTCAAGACAAAATGCTGTTTTCCCTCTTTAGTTCTGAATTTGCAATCTGCACTTTTAAATGGAAGAGAATTAAAGAAGAAGGTGAAATTCTATCATGGACTGCGTTGGAGGCCTTGACCACGCAGCGACGAAGATCTTCACGTGGCTATTCGAAAACTGCTGCGCATACTTGTAACCCTGTGGTACGGATTCCACGTTAATCAGTAGGTCTCATATACCCTCGCTGCTGAAAGGGACGTTTAACTCAACATCAACTCAACTTGTAACCCTGCATTTGAGCGTGGCCAGTGCAGAACGATCTTAATCCACATTGCACCGACTGAAAACGTGGTTGCGATCTCGTTCTGGCGAAAAGCGGCTGAAGGGACTAGCACTTTTAAATGTCATAGGGACATTGTCGTAGATCGGAACAATATTATATCGACAGATACGCCTTCGGTGCTATTCGCCGAAAAGCGTGTTTTGAGTGTAACTTCTAAGTTCTTTTGTTTTTTGTTTAATTCATTTTGCTAAAATAAAGAAACATTATGAGCGTTCTAAAAAAATGTTTAACCTGATATTTTTTCTAGCGAAATATTTAGTAATTAGTAAAGCATAGCCACGACCAGGACTGTAGACAGAATATCTTTTCGGGAGAGGGAGCATTGTCGCGAAAATTCCGTAGCAATTATATCTTTTACTCTCTTTTTCTGAATCCGTTTTACCTTTCTTTTTTTCGGGGGGGGGATTTCGGGGAACATATCCGACTCCACAACAAAGAGCCCCCCCAAGACGTTTGGTTTAATCCGCCAATGCTCTGCGGTGGCACTAAAATCAAGTATATTGTGGACGCGGAAAGTCAATATTCGAGGGGAAAAGAGATGGCGCTGTAAACACTAAGTATTGGAGAGCTTTGCTTTCATTTTTTATTGAATTTTTACTATTTACAATTCATTAATTTGGACAATTTTATAATTGTTACAATTTTCATATACTATATTTTATTTTGAATATGTTTATGCGCCGCTTATCCTTCTGTATTATTACATTAATAGTGTGATAAACAATTTTATTTAAAACAGGCTAATTTAGCCATCTTGGCTCTAGGTAAGTTTTCTTCCTTTTAGTTCGAAGCAATAAAACATTATTTTCTTACCGACGTGTTTCCCTCACGCGCCGATATAGTTACAATTGGCAATTTATGAACATTTTAAATTGCTGCATTTGTAAACCTATTTAATTTTATTTAAATTGTTTCCGTGTATGAATATGTATATACAGAAGTTCTCCTCATTTCTTGATAAAAATATGTCATTTATACACATTCGTTTTCTTCGTGCTCTCAAGACTTTAAGGTACGAATTTTCAAGCAAAAGTATTTAACATTGAAGCTTTGAAAGAGACATTGGTACTTGATTCGCATTCGCAAAACTTCAGATCTAGTAGAGGCACATGAATTCACGGTTTGGTACCGCCGAAGGTAACGGCGTACAGGCAATGCGCAGACGAATGGTGGGTGTTTACGGACAGAATGCATTATCGCTGCCAGCAGTTATCAAATGGCGTAAACAGTTTGCAGAGGGTCAAAAGACACTTAAAGACGACGTGCATCCGGGGCAACCCGTGGTGGAGACGCCACAGATTACTGCGAGTGGATAATATCTTCCGGAAGAACTACGGTGAAAGGTGGTGATGGAAGTGGGCATCATCGTCGGATTGGCCCACTTCATTATTACCGGCACGTTTTATTTTCGCAAGGTTTGTGCCCAATGGGTGTCCCACAGCGTTAACAACACTTAAAAAAGAAAACAATGGAGGCGTGCCAGTCGGTCCTGGACAGATTCGAAGGTGAGGGTGGGGCATTCCTGGGGAAAATCATCACAGGGGACGAAACGTGGTGTCATCACTACGACCCGGAAAGCAAATGCCAAAGTTCGCAGTAGCGTCACCCCAACTCTCTCCCTCCAAAGAAGTCTAAATCGATTCGAATCTCAGCGGGAAAGATCATGACCTTCGTCTTCTTCGACATTCGAGGACTACTGCACACGGAATTTTTGGAGCACGGACAGACAGTTAGCACAGCCCTGTACGAAGAGACGTTGCACAATCTCCGCAAGTCCAAACACCCAGAGGAAAATGTTGGCGGTGATTTTGCTTCATGACAATGCGTGGCCGCATACGGCCAATGTAACACAAGGGACTTACGAACGCAAGCGGCATGTAACCACAAAGGTCTTTGTGAGCAAATGCCGCCACCATTAAGATCTCCGTTATGCGTCAGTGCACAATTATGAAATATGGCAATTTGGATAGACCTTATCCAACTTGTTACAAGAGATAAAAAACATCCACTCTATCACTCATACTGGCAGAGCTATGGGGGTCCAAAGTTCATTTTCCCACGGCTTCGGCGCCTTATATCTCCGAAACTAGTAGGATTTGATCAAAGTTGAATTGGACTTTTTTTCTTGTTTTTCTGTCCCCTACACGGTTGTATACTTTTTGTCCGCTATTTTCCAGACAATCTATATATATATATTCTGAGGCCTGGGCAGTTGCGCCTCAACAGACCTGACTAAAGCACTATTCAATATGGACTGGATGCATATTTTCTTTTCACGCCCGAAAATCCACATACCTACTTGTGCTGCCATCTACCAGCAATGTTTATTTCTCTAAAGTTAGGTTTTAATACCATCTTCCACAGTTGTAATGATGGTAAACTGCTAACGTCTGAGAGAGCTATATTAGGGGTCGTAGGTTCGATCTCAGGTGCTTCCTTTCTGTGCTTTTTTTTTCTTCTTGAAATTATTGATAGTATTGTTTTTTTGTCTCCTATTTAATGTTTTTTTTTTTTGGATAATATTTCAACGAAACTAGTATTTTAGTGTCTTAATATGCCCTTGTGCTCAACAAATTGATATTTCCTAGCCTCATAAGCCCGTAAAATTTAGGAAATGTGGTGCTTCTGGCGTGAAAAAAAAAAAATGCGGACTGGATAGGTAATACATTTTTAGACTTTAAAGGATACTTTCAGTTTCACAGGAACTCATATCT
The DNA here is from genome assembly GCF_964235325.1 of Thermobia domestica. Lineage (NCBI taxonomy): Eukaryota > Metazoa > Arthropoda > Insecta > Zygentoma > Lepismatidae > Thermobia > Thermobia domestica. Next base: position 96,735,630 of record NC_137458.1, on the reverse strand, counting down.
TCACCACTGATTTTGCAGACATCATCACCTGGAATCAAGTAATGAAGTTCAATATACGGAGTTCACTGTCACGGAAACTACTAATTTAAAATATTATTCAACGATACTAAGGCAACCATCACTTACCAGGGCAATAATAATAATAATAATAATAATAATAATAATAATAATAATAATAATAATAATAATAAAGCAATACGTGTTCTTTATATATTGTTATTGAAATTTGATAATTGTATTTCACCACTAAGTATTTTTAAAATTTATGTTCAGGAATGCGACGATTCATCGTTGCACAGGCCCATTTACATATGACAGAAAAAGGTTTTCAATGGAATAAGGGCATGTAGCCTATTCATGGCCGTCGGAGGATGAACAACATATTTTTCAAAATTATAAACTAGTTAATTTTGACATGATTTTACCCATGTCTGCTGGAAATCCCAAAATAAAGACTGGTGTTTCAGAAATGCCATCAGATTAAAAAAAAAAAAAAAAAAAAAAAAGCAGTAGAGGAGATATAGGCATTTGGGAAACGTTAATTAATTTTGAGGCAATTTTTTATTGCGTTTTCATGTAAAATAACATTTCTTAAAAATTTTTAAGTAACCAAACCTGCAACCACCCTACTTAACGAAGATCCGTATTTTGTCATAGCTGATCTGGGGTTCCCCTCCCCCTTGATACGTAAAAAATACCACTTACTTCAGTCGGGAGTCTCCTCGCGAATGTGCCTCAATATCTCTCTGTACCTGTGTTTTTGGCGAGAAGAAAATGTTGTAACCCACATACACAAACTCGTCTAAATATTGCTGTATAATCTCGAGGAAGTACGCCCCGCTCTTAGCAAGCAACCCCCCCGCAAACGTGTCAGGAGAGACAACAAACATGGCGTCAGTGTTGGAAACTTGAAAAAGCTGTAACTTTGTAGCCTCAATGCAACACAAAGAATGCGATTGGAGGTAAATTTGCGATAGATTTCGAAACACAAGATTTTCCTTGACATAAGTAAGTCATAATATCATATCTTCATGTCGCAGAAAGATTAGATATCGTCTATCGTCTAGTGTAGTCCGCCCATTCCTCGGCTGGCCAGTAGTAGGGGTCCCGTTATATTGCGCCGAGTCAGCAAAAATTTTCTCGATTCTGATTGGCTGAGAGAGGTCACGTGACGTTAGGCCCCGCCCACGCGGGAAATTCAAATTTTTCAGGTCACGTGGTATGACGTCATGAGTTACCCAGCGGGGAAATCCCTCACTCTAGATTTTTGAAATTTGTTCCCTTTTATGGCTAAGATGAGTGATTCTGATTGGTTGACAGCTGTCACGTGATCTTAGACCCCTGGGATATTTGAAAATTCGTTCCCTTTTACGGTAAGATGAATCCTTTGGTACCACGATGTTGATTGGCTGATAGAGGTCACGTGATCTTAGGCTCAGGGATTTTTTTTAAAATTCGTTCCCTTTTATGGGTAAGATGAGTGGTTTGGTACCTTGAATTTGATTGGTTGATAGCGGTCACATGATCTTAGACCCTGGGATTTTGAAATTTGGATATCCTTTTTGATGAGTACTTTGGTACTACGATACTGATTGGCTGATAGAGGTTACATGATCTTAGACCCGCTACACGGTGAACAGGTCACATGGTATGACGTCATGTTTTACCCTTGCGGGGAAATTCATTACTAATTCGTTTTTTTACGGGTAAGATGAGTGCTTTGGTACCTGAGGTCACGTGATTTTAGGTCCTAGGATTTTTGAAATTAGGGTGTCCTTTCTGATGTATACTTTGGTATCTCGATTCTGATTGGTTGATAGAGGTCACATGATTTTAGACCCGCCACACGGTGAACAGATTACATGGGAAATCCCCTCACTCATTTGTTTCATTTTATGTGTAAGATGAGTACTTTGGTACCACGATTTTGATTGGGTTGATAGAAGTCACATGATCTTAGCCCCAGCCCATGCGGGAAATTCAGAGTGATATGATGGCGATCCACCCTTGACCAGGGATTTTAGAATTTTGTTCCCTTTTATTGTTACTGTACTGAAGTTCATCTTAAATATTATCGTTTCCTTTTATGTGCAAGATGGCTGTTACCTTGTATGTTTACGTATGAAGATCCTGTACTTGAATTAGCGTGTCTCTAAAAGGATACATTTATTCTCTAATGATGAAAGAGGGTCCCGTTCTTGTCGCATGTAGATTTCTTATAACACATTGTTGTGAGTTTAAGCGATTTATTGCTCAGTAAGCGCTTCATTAATGGAAACAGTGTTGCCAGATTTTTTCTTACCTAAACTGCTCCGATTCTTTTCGAAACGGTTCCGCAGAGTGCAAGAAATTTTAAACTAAATTTTTTTCGAACTAAAAAAATTTCAAAACTAAAAATTTTAAAACAAAAAATTTTCGAACTAAAAATTTTGAAACAAAAATTTCAAAAAAATTTCGAACTAAAAAATTTAAACAAATTTTTTCGAACAAAAAATTTTAAACTAAAAACTTTCGAACTAAATTTTCAAATTAAAAAAAATTTCGAACTAAAAAGAATTTTAAAAATTTTCGAACCCAAAAAATTTCGAACTAAAAAAAATTAATGAAAAATATTTCGAACGAAAAAACAAACTAAACTAAAAACTTTCGAACTAAATTTTCAAATCAAAATTTTTCGAACTAAAAAATTAAAAAAAATTTCGAACCAATTTTTAAAATCAAGTTTTGAACTAAAGATGTAAACCACATTTGAAAATTTTCAAATCAATTTTTTTTGAACTAAATTAAAAACCAAATTTTGGACACTATAAAATTCTTTAATTAATTTTTCGAACAAAATCGTGTAAACCAAATCTTGGATATATTTTCCACCTTAAAATTTCAAGATTACCATGATTTGAAAACAAGTGTTCAGGGTTTCAAGAAATAATAAAACATATTTTTTTTTCAACTTGTTGTATTTTAACGAAAGGTATGTGGTCTTCTCATACAATTTATTAACATAATAAATGCAGGATCTAATTAATGAATATGTTGGACGTGTCATCATCTTCGAATCTTGTAGACGTATCCTGTAAAGAAAAAGAAGAAACAACGGATTACTTTATGAATTTCTTTTTTCCTGAAACAATAAAAACGAGTCAATATTGATAAGAGAGAAATAAAACTTACTCGTAAATGATGGATCTGTTTAGGCTCATCTTCATCCTCGGGTACGAGATGACAGCTTTTCTACCACTGATGGATGTTTATGAACTCTTCTGGGTACTGCATTTTTCTAGGTGTTGCTGCTTTATGGTCAAGATTTCCCCTTGGATACGAGATGACTACATTTCTTCCACAGATGGTGGTGTTGATGGTTTATGAACTCTTGTGGGTACTTCATTTTTTTTCTTCTTGGTGTTGCTGCTTTGTGGTCAAGGAGGGAAAAAAGGAAAAGGAAAAAGAAATGGCGGCCTCATTGGGTGTTTACAGTTTTTTCTTCTTCATCTTCTTTTTCCAGTTCCAACTTCTGTTTTTTAACATACCCGTACGGAACCGTATCATAAGAATTGAGTTCTTTAAATCGACGTTTTGTGTACTGGATACTGTACATTTTTTCTTCTTTGCGTGTGACGATGGTATGGTCTTTGTTCCTGCATATTTTATGGGGGATAGTGATGGTGACTTGTCCACGGCATTGATTTGTAATCATTTCTTTTAGCGTATTGAAATTTAATTGTTGTCCTGCATTGTAGTTTAATGTAAATCCTCTAATTTTACATATGTAGCTGGTGATGTTGGTGTCCGGATTGTATATTTCTAGGCTGTAATTTTTTGGTCCTCCACTGACAAATGTCTTGATGTATGCTCGTGGTCCATAAGACTCCATCTCGTCCGATAAGCATCCCAAGTACGTTGAAGGTTCAATGGTTGGCTCCCCGGGCTTTTCTGTAAATATCACAGAATCCGTGTCGAAATATAAAACACGTTCCTGCAACATTTCCAGGTACTTGTACAATTCCAGACGTGCCTGACATGTTGTAAATGCACCTAACACGACATTGGTGTTTCGGTTTTGAACAGGCACATGTTCATTGTACTCCCAGAACGCATACAACATCGTATCATTGATGGGTACAATTTGATGGAGTTTAATGTCGGGGGAAGTGAGTTTTTCATAAAATTCTTCCGGCCGATCAATAATTGTGGTCTGGCTAAAGTTTGAACGTTGCGAAAGTTTTCCCCATAATGCGTTCACACAAAGCTTAGATAAACTTCTTCGTGCAGGATTATTTTCAATTTTGGTCGGATCCAATGCAATACCTTCACGCTCCAGGACGGTTTGTATGAATTTTGTTTTGTCTTCTTCGGTGACACAGGAACTGGGCCAGCCAGACGCTTCCATTTTCGATTTTAAAAACGTATTGATATATTCCGTGAACAAGCCACCTGTTTTCGTGATGGGATCATATTGTTCAATGTCATAATCCCAAATTTCAAAAATTTCCACCGGTTGATATCCTAATTCTATTGCTTTCTGTATTTCATATGATACCCATGTTCCAGTGAGGCATCGCTCCTGATCGTTGTGCGTACACGTTGCTGTAGGGTCTGGGTTCATTTCTTCGGCACACGCAGCACACAGTGGAAAGAGTAGTTTCTTGTTGCATCGGTAAGGCAGGAGACCATGATAAAGATGGCGACTTGGTAATATCGTCATTTTGATCAGACCATTGACTTTATTTATTGGTGGTATATTTTCATCACCCTGTAGATAAATTCTAGGATGGCCTACAGGGTATTTAGCACACTTATTTATGTAAGGATAAAGCGAGACAATATCGAAATATTTTATTACTTCTCCTGCTTTTTCGTCGACTTGGTGGTACAATTTCACGCAATTGGTCCTTCCTCCAAAAAAGCTATCTCTTGGATTTAATGGTCTGCGGTTCATGTACGGGTGATTTTTCAGATACGTCGCCATTGTTGGATTTTGTTTTAAGAACTGATTAAATTCGCACTCCCACATTTCATGTACAATATACCCCAATTCACGCAGTCTTGCATTTTTTCGTTGCGTTCGTTCATAACGGAATTCCATGGTGTCTTCTGGATTGCCATAGATGGGCTGATTACGGCCAGTAGTAATACATACTTTACACCCGTGATAAAAACAGCCGGCATGCTCGTAGATGTGCTCCTCTAACGTCTCAGGATCTTGGTAGTAACCATCAACATGGAATCCCGCAATAAACACTTCTTTTTGTCGGGCCACATGTAAGATTTGTTTTCCTTCGCTTTTTTCAATGTAGGCCAGCCATTGCATTGCAGCGATCGATTGCGTACTTCTCCATCGATAGCCATGTGACGGTAGAATTCCAATAGTGTTGGGTTTGAGGAAATTCCGGCGGAATACTAAATTGGAGGCACTTGCAATCGTGATCGTCTCCAAGAAGGGATTCACTTTGGTTTCTGCTTCAAATGACGTCATAAACGAAACACATGCTTGTCGCAATACATTGACATCTTGAATACAATACTTGATAATTTCTTTCTGAAAATCAAACGTGTCATTACGATGATCGTTGTACCACTGCATGAACTTGTTCCTGTCTTCGACGGCCATTTCATCTGCACCATAATACTTCGTTTCTGGAAGTGGTCCAATATACGATTGATTCTCCTTGGTGTTGAAGAAATGCGGGAAGTAGCCTTTGGTTGCGGGTAAATTGAACGCTTTTGACAATTTACTTAATGCCATAGGCAGGAAGTTCAACGAGTCAATAAACGTCAGATTATTCAACGTTAAACTCAGTATCTTGGTCCCATTTAATATGACGTCAGGTCTCCATTGGCATTGTTCGACCATGGTCTTTAGGATGAAATGTCCATCGTAGCCTTTCGAGTTATGAGCGAGACAGAAAATCCTATTTATATTGGGACGACGTTCCCGCAAGTACTGGAGAAAATTATAAACTGGATCCTCTCCTTGGAAAATATGCTGGCGCTGACCACACGTACTGCAAGACTGCTGGATATTATCGTTTTCAACACATGCGTAACATACTTGTTGTGCAACCAATAAATTTGGAACGTGTACATACGTATTATCGCCAATATTCGTGTCCTGCATAGATTCTATATCATAGAAAATCAACAAGGCTTTCTTTGCGTGCATGAGTGAAGGAACACCAGGTTTCAAGCATTGGCGATCAGGAAGCATAAAACATTGATGTGATCCTGGAACAATCTTCTTACAAACATTGCAAAAAATCTCATTACAATCATGAATGCGTTGTCCACTTCGTACAAAAGAATAAACTCTGTAGCATCTAGTACATTGCTTCACCATTTTGCATATAGGTTCCCCACGATGATATACAATATTACGATGATTATTAAAACATTCTTCGCCGTAAAATTGACGATTGCAGTCGTTGCACAATATCGGCGTTTGGTTCTTGTCGCATAGAGGTCTCTGTAGACATTTGGAGCACGTTACAGGACAATTTTTCACATGTCTGTTACGTTCACTGTATTTTTTATGGCACGCTTCACAGTAGAACTTGGTTGCAAAACAAGCAGTTAAAGATTGAATGATATCAAAATGGCCAGCCAAACAAATCAAATTTATGGGAGTGCGATTTTCATCGTTGGGCCCCTCGTACATGATGTCACGGCCTGTGAAACTAGTATACACAGTAATTTTATATTCTTTGAGGTATGCCTGGAATTGCCGAATTTCATTTACACTGGCACCATGATCCAAATTGACTCCTGCATTTGCACATAGCGCATCGACTTCATCGTCCACAATACATTTTCTCTGATGTTGATACTGTGTATATCGTTTCATATCTGTATTCTTGTATGCCTTCAGGCCAATAGCAATAACAAGGGCGTACGCCAGACACCTCGAATCTTGATTTTTTACACGTACAATCCCACGCTTGCAACGTAACAATTCTTCATTTTGAAGTATTCCTTGTGCTAAACGATCTCCATATCCGTATCCTCTTGGAATATCCACACGATGGAAATGAACGGTGAATGGCTCGTGCAGGAGAAATGCATTGTTACTTTGTAAAACTCTTTCGAACGAGGCCCACATCGTTTCCAGTGTTAGGTTTCGCGCTTGGCGAAAACTCACCCAAAATGGCTTGTTCGTATTGCGTGGTGATATTACTGATAAACCAACCATCGCCTCATCGTCGACATTGGCTAACAAATGGTCCAGCATTGCTTGGAAACTATTATGAACATATTGGATAATATCGGTTCCTACGGGCGGTGCGTTGAATTGAACTTCGAGCATTCTGCCCTCAATGTTAAATCGTCTATAATGACGAGTGATTTCATTGCGAACAGTAAAACCCGATTCGGCCATGGTTAAAAATGAAAACAAACAGGTACAATTGCGATAAATGTGTAAGGGAAAAAGGAATTGAGCAGCGTGAATTTACTACAAAAGAAAAGAAGAAAGAAAAATCTTAATCACCTGATAACATTCATGATAAATAATTAACTAAGTAATTCATGTAAAGGTCCTGAGTTTGATTCCCTGTCGGTGACGTTCAGAATCTCATTATGAAAGCACGTGTGCTAGAAATCAAAGTTTTTTTTAAATAATTATGTTACTGAAATGAGTGTTTTATTGCTGTCAAACTCGAGACCATTACATCAGCATATAACTGACCTATCATTCTATAGTGATAAAAAGAATGCATGAAATGAATGAATGCTTCATCAGTGCTGAGATGTGACAAAGTACGCGTAAGCATTTTTTTTCCACACACAACGACCTTTAAATGATGTGTTTGCAAGTTGAAGAGATTCACCAAACATTAACGTTATACATACGTAATTGTCGAAACAAAATCTGTATAGCGTATTTTTTTTTATTATTATTATTGTGACTAAGCGGTTAGCGTACATGGTTCGGATGTGGAAGGCCCTGGTTCAATCCTCGGTGGGATTTGCTTTCCCACATCGGATCACTGTCAAGCCTTTTTTGAAATTTAATATTCTCACGCGTTATCATACATTCTTTTCAAAACTAAGCTAAATGATTGACGTACACACCTCTGGCCCAGGTTCAATCCCGGGTGATTGCTCGAATATCACGTTAAGCTGAAGGGGACGCTAAAATAAAATAATGGTTTCAAAGGGTATCGAACAATATTATTCTCAGGCATAGTTTTTAATATTCTGTAATGCATTCTTTTCAAAACTAAGCGCACACATCTTTGGCCATGGTTCAATTCCCGACGGGTGCTCGCTGAAGGGACGCTAAACCATATCATTTCTCGTGCTTACTTCTAATGTGTGGAGGTTCCTGATTCGTACTCCCACTTTCCCATTCCACTAATTTCTTCATAGTCTAAATATTTCGTACTAAAAGTAAAACAGTGTATTCGTGATCCGCCCACAAATATAAAATAAAAATGATTTTCGAATCTTGTGTGAAAAATAAAATCACACTGAACTTACCTCAAATTCAATGAACAAAAAGTCGGTGCAGTAAAGCTTCTTAATGAAGACACTTTTAAAAAACAAACCTTCTCACTCGATAGTTGAGAGCGGTGTAGGATTTGAAAAATGAAATTTAGATTTTTATTTAGGTCACTGCGAAAACGATGTCATCATCAACCAATCAGAAACGAGGAAATTTATAAAATGACATCACAACGAACCAATCAAAACGCTCGCTGCTTTTGTCATGAATCACGAACCAAAACGATGTGTAACAATCGATCGTGACGTCATTCACGTTACTCAATAGTTACAACATCTAGTATCGCAATTCCGATGCCAATTCCCTTCTGCCAGGATCATGTCACTACTTGTCGTAACTGTGACGACATTTCATTTTCCTCATATTCCATACGAGAATGTCAATGTTTGCTTTTTTCATGAATCATGCTGACACGTTCGTAGTAAAACAAAAGTAATGCGATCCGCTGACGTTTGCATTTTCAATCATATGTACTTCTATGTCTACACACAAAGAAGTCTATCAGCATTTTATTTTAATCCACGAACGGAAGCGTTACACTGTCAGATTTATTTTCTTAAAGTATATGTGTATCCTTTTCAAGAACCATGGTTCGAAACCCACCAAGCACGATTAAAACCGAATTCATTCATAGCTAAACGGTTAGCATACACATCTTTGGTTTGAAAGACCTGAGTTCGATTCCTGGAGAAACATTTCTTAGGATTTTTCTAAAACTTGGTTTAAATTTCTAGTTCGAAAATTTTAAAAGTTTAGTTCGATAAAAAGTTTGATTTGAAAATTTTTAGATGTGATTTACATCTTTAGTTCGAAACTTTTGTTTTTAAAAAAATGTTTTAGTTCGACAAAATTTTGTTTCAATTTTTTTTAGTTCGAAATTTTTTTTGGGTTCGAAAATTTTTTTGTAATTTTTGTTTCAAAATTTTTAGTTCGAAAATTTTTTGTTTGAAAATTTTTTGTTTCAAAATTTTTAGTAACAAACTTTTTTGGTTCGAAAATTTTTAGTTACAATTTTTTTAGTTCGAAAAAATTTTAGTTTAAAATTTCTTGCACTCTGCGGAACCGTTTCAAAAGAATCGGAGCAGTTTAGGTAAGAAAAAATCTGGCAACACTGTTTCCATTAATGAAGCGCTTACTGAGCAATAAATCGCTTAAACTCACAACAATGTGTTATAAGAAATCTACATGCGACAACGATGGACCCCCTCTTTCACCATTGTTACTTCCAGAGACATAGGCTACTAATTCAAGTACAGGATCTTCATACGTAAACATACAAGGTAACAGCCATCTTGCACATAAAAGGAAACGATAATATTTAAGATGAACTTCAGTACAGTAACAATAAAAGGGAACAAAATTCTAAAATCCCTGGTCAAGGGTGGATCGCCATCATATCACTCTGAATTTCCCGCATGGGCTGGGGCTAAGATCATGTGACTTCTATCAACCCAATCAAAATCGTGGTACCAAAGTACTCATCTTACACATAAAATGAAACAAATGAGTGAGGGGATTTCCCATGTAATCTGTTCACCGTGTGGCGGGTCTAAAATCATGTGACCTCTATCAACCAATCAGAATCGAGATACCAAAGTATACATCAGAAAGGACACCCTAATTTCAAAAATCCTAGGACCTAAAATCACGTGACCTCAGATACCAAAGCACTCATCTTACCCGTAAAAAAAACGAATTAGTAATGAATTTCCCCGCAAGGGTAAAACATGACGTCATACCATGTGACCTGTTCACCGTGTAGCGGGTCTAAGATCATGTAACCTCTATCAGCCAATCAGTATCGTAGTACCAAAGTACTCATCAAAGAGGATATCCAAATTTCAAAATCCCAGGGTCTAAGATCATGTGACCGCTATCAACCAATCAAATTCAAGGTACCAAACCACTCATCTTACCCATAAAAGGGAACGAATTTTAAAAAAAATCCCTGAGCCTAAGATCACGTGACCTCTATCAGCCAATCAACATCGTGGTACCAAAGGATTCATCTTACCGTAAAAGGGAACGAATTTTCAAATATCCCAGGGGTCTAAGATCACGTGACAGCTGTCAACCAATCAGAATCACTCATCTTAGCCATAAAAGGGAACAAATTTCAAAAATCTAGAGTGAGGGATTTCCCCGCTGGGTAACTCATGACGTCATACCACGTGACCTGAAAAATTTGAATTTCCCGCGTGGGCGGGGCCTAACGTCACGTGACCTCTCTCAGCCAATCAGAATCGAGAAAATTTTTGCTGACTCGGCGCAATATAACGGGACCCCTACTACTTGGCCCCACTTTTCTTTTCATATGAATACCTACTTTGCACATCACAAATAATTTTTACATTTTACTACACTTTTATTTTAATTTAACTTTAAATAACTAAAGGGAAGTTAACATTTACACGATATACACACTGATTTGACTAACAGCATAAGTGTTCAGCACTTTTAGAAGTTACACCAACGCTTACTGAGGCCAGTGCCGGCAGCTAATGCTCTCAAACGGGTCAGGGGTCAAGTTGAACCTCCTTGGGTCACAGGTCGGGTCAGGGCTGCTCTATCCACGGGTTGGCTCGGGTCAACTTTCTTATGTGTCGTTTCGGCTAAAACCTATTCGGGTCGAGTCGGGTCGGGTCGACGTTCAACTCGGCCCGAGACGAATTTAGCCGAAACGGCGCATAAGAAAGTTGACCCGAGCCGACCCGTGGCTACAGCAGCCCTGACCCTAGCGTAGGTGATCTGACCCGACCCGTGTCTCAAGCAGGCTTGACGCGACCTCTGCCCCATGAAAGCCTGATCTGACCCGTTTGAAAGCACTACGCATCAGCAAACAGTTAAGTTAATTTCGTGTTCGCCTGTTGTGTAATTTCAAGTAAAAATAGCCATAAAAGATAAGCTACAAATGACTGAAATCATCCAAAGACGTGGTGTATACATTATAATTTATAAACACCTTAGACAAAAAAAAAAAAAAAAAAAAAATGGCAACTGTCCTGCATGCAGTACTCGAATGAGTCACATCACGCTCATTTGTTTCTTGGGGCTTCACAGATTCAAATAGCCTATGTTGTTTTGGGTCAGATGCAGCTTTTTGTAAATCACATCTTCGTTTGTGTTCTCGCTTTTTAGCACCACTTTTATATTTTTTCTTTACGATCACTTCTACCATCCATACTGACACAACCACATGTCTTCCACGACAAACGACACTAAACTTGTGTTCCAATAATTGAATTGCTGCTATCGGATTTGCTCTTCGATGTAATAAACAAATAAAACACGAGCCGAGGCCAGCAACTTCATAGTAATTGTTTGAGGTTTGTATAAAGCAATGGTTGATTGTGGCGACTAATTTCTTTTCGCTTTACCTCACTGAAAAAAAAAAAACGTAGCTTGATCCGATTTCTTTCTTCGAAGCTTGATCTGAGGACAATGCAGTTCAAAAGTGTTCTGGCTCCACCTCCACTTTCCACAATAACAATATCTACGAAGCTATTGTTTCTTTAAAACATCGCCACTCGCCGGCTTGTAAAAGGACCGGAGTAGGCAATGGTATCCAAATCCAATAACAGCCTGACATCAACTGTGTTTCTTATATTTAAAAAAAGTAGTAGTTAACGTGCTCGTTTTAACAGCTGCTGTATCACAACCCCCGCAATGTTTTAGGGCCTGATTGTCTCATAGACGGAACATTTTCAAGTCGATAAATGTGAAGAAGAATAAGATATGTTCATGAAAGTTTAACTTTGTCTTTTTTATGCAAGACAGAAGTTTGCGGGAGTTACCATGCCATATTTTTGATGCTGGTAGGTTTAATTGAGCACATCTATTTTAAAATTGGTGGAGGGGGCCCACCCTGCATTGGCAGGGTAGCAGGGTGGGCCAGTCCGCCCCTGGAATTATTCACTAGAAGTAAATCTCAGTTTTATAAAATTAAATGACAGAAAAGAGGACTAGAAAGAATGCTCTCAATAAATAGCAGGTCCACTACTGAAGTTGAAATTCGACTAAAACAATTTGCATTTGTTTATATTCAAATTGGCAACGAGCGGAAAGGGTAGAATGTTAACCATTGCAGAGCGAAGGTAATGAGTTCCTATAATTGACTGAACGTGCTGTTGTCATAAAAACAGTTCTTCTTGCCTGATTGTTATGACCACCTGCAGGAAGGAAAGAGCACAGCAGTGTTGCCAAAAGTTGGACACAAAAAGTCGCTAAATGAGATATAAAATGACTCCAATTTTGGATGAAAAGTCGCTAAAAAAATTATTAGTGAAATCCGTTGTCTGTATACATTAATTTAAAGTTGCAGATGTAATTTATATGATTTATCATGTTTTCAACAAGGTTCGCATAGATATATATATATATATATAGTGTGTGTGTGTGTGTGTGTTTGTCTATAACAGTTCTGCGATCAGTTTTAAGTCATAGCCCTACATACACTACAGAAACATAAGTAAACTCGTAATCGAAAGAATCACATGTAATTAACATTAATATTGCACTTAGATACAATAACTATATTTTCCTTTTTAGTACAATATAGATTTTCACTTAGCGATCAATTTCATTTTAATGAGATAAAAATAAGTTCAAAATATATAGCAATAAGTAGTTTTTACTTACCAGTCAATCGTCATCTAAAAATTCAAACATCTCAGTTTCTGTGTCAGCACTAGCACTGTAGCCTGCTTCTCCTTGGATAGTTGCACTTTTAGTGTAACAACTGGTTGTACCAATAACACTCAAAACAGATTTAGGCAGTTCGTATGAGAAGCAATTGGTACCTAGACGTCTTAGACCACTCCTAACAGTAAGGATGGCATTTAATGTACGAATATGCATTCTGTTACGCAGCTTGGATTTTACAATGTGCACTTGGCTAAACAGCCTCTCTACTTCAGCGTTTGAATATGGAAGACTGAGAACTTTTATTGCAAGGCACCACAATTCGTAAAATGGATTTTCACTTGTTGAATCACGATAATTTCCAACTTCAACCCAAAATTCGATTGTATTTGCAGTGTTACTCCACTTGACGAAGTTAGTATTTCGCCACTGATTAACTATAGCATCAATTACCGCTGCCTCATATGACAAAAGTTCAGCAAGTTCCACAATCGAAGGCCTGAGAGCTTTAAGGCATTCACTTACAGAAAGCATTGACATTTTTTGTAGTATGTCTAGATTATAAGGTAAACGGTTCTTTAGTTCTTTCGATAATTTTACAACGAAGGAAATACAACGGCGTCGCAAGTTGTTCTTCAGTCGATATTCAGATTTGATTTACTCAACATATTTTCAAATTCGTGTCCTAAATAAGGTTTTGGGTCAAGATGTGAATCAATATCGTCTGTTAAAGGATTTATTTTAGCTGTTGGAATCATCACTCTCCTACACACTGAAACTACGAGATTGATCAGATCGTTTAACAGCTTCGTTGGATCACAAGTTTCGCTTTCCAAAGCCTTTGTCACTTTTTGAACTTCACTAACAATTGATTTCAAAAACTGAATATATAACCTATTTGTAACATCAGAATACATGTTATAGAGCACTTCTGCCGTGTAACAATTTTCTTTTGATCTTTCAATTTCAAAATGGAGCTTTAATTCATCCCATTGAACGAGAATTCTGGTCACTGCGGGTTCGATTGAAAGCCATCGAGTATCACATACCCTCGTAATTTTCAATGGCTCATCTCCATCGTTGATTGTATTATATAAGTTCTTATATTGCAACTGACGTTTGGATGAATGTTGAAACCAATTATACGTTTCGTGGATTAGGAATTCAATGTTTCTTGTAAACTGCAAGCTGCAACGAATGACACGTGCATCGTACCATGATTAAATGTGGGATGTTAAGTTCTTGTTTTAGTAGTTCATAAACCCCTTTATTTACACCTGTATTTACTGATGTGTTGTCAACCCCTAACCCTGTCAGGTTCTCAGGTTTCAGATTTATACACTTTAACAAACTCGTTATTGCGGACACAATAGCAACAGCAGTACCGGATTCAATTTCAAGTAGCCCTAAATGGGTAGAAATTATTTTTTGTGACGTCATACTAAAATATCGTACACAAACATCGAGCATCTTTGTTACGGATATGTCTGTACACTCATCAATAATCAAACTATAACACTTATCACCAATATCTTTACGCAAGACATCACAGAAATGAGGAGAAAGAACATTACTTATAATTTCTGTACACTTTGTACGATGCATTCCTAGTTCTGAAGCAGCTTTGCTATCAGGAAAATGTTTCTGACACAACTGAGATAAATGGTCGGAAGACAACAATGAACAATGTTCCGCAACAAACATAGCTATACTGGCTTCTACTGCGCTTGAATGGCGCCTTGGTTCTTCAACTTTAAAATCCAATTTCAGTTGACGACTGCTGCAAAAAGGATCCGCACATTTTTTATGCTTTTGTGTAGCAGCATGCTTTCTTAAGTTTGTTAACTTTGCGTACACCTCACACTTGCAAAATAAACAATATGCTCTAGTCACGTCTTTGTCAACAGGACGCAACCAATCTTTAAATTCAGAGATTGTTTCCCATTGTTTTCGGTTTTTCTGTTCATATTTTGGAGCCATGATAGTTGCGAAATAGTTAAAAATACAGTACTTACGTTACACGCGTTTGGAAATGTGCACAATAATTAAAAGGTCTCACAGGTCAAGTACGAATACAACAAACACACCCACTTCGCTTATATTCACTGTTCAACTAATCTCGTTGCTATCGGTAATGCTGCATTACTTGTGCCTCTCAACGAAAACTCTGCAAACTAAAGGACATGAAGGTTGGAATTGTTCTCCGTTAGAGGGCAAGGGTAACAGAAAACAATGCAGAGATGCGGAGGCGTGCTAGGCTGCACTCTGAAACTCGACTCCGCTTGTGGTGATTTAAACAAACAAAAAGGAAGAAAAGAAATATACAATTTGATGTGAACTAACAGTGCTTGACTACAGATGAACAGATTGTTCGTTGCGCAAAAGTCGCTAGATTTGTAACTAAGTCGCTAAATCGTTATTTAAAAATCACCAAAAAAGTCGCCAATTGGAAAAATGATTTTTTGTCGCTACCTTGGTGGTCAAATCCCGAGCACAGGAAAGTATTACCTGAACAGGATAGGAGTGCGGTTTTGGAGGGATGGCGCTGCTGTTGTGTTTACATCAGTTTCTTGGCAAGCGCGGTGGGTCAAGGGAGCGGAGAGTTTCACTTTGCAGTGTATCCAATGGTTTTTAAAAGTTGCAGTTTAGATGTAATGCATAGCCGAATCTCTTTAAGCTTAGTAAAGGTCGCCGTAAGTTATGTGGTCGTAGTGAACCATTCCTGCAGTAATACAGATGTGTTGTGAATAGTGATGTATGAATGGAAATTACTAGAGACAGTCACCAAAAAATAATGAGTACACATTCTACATATCCTCACGTCAAAAACTTCGGAACGAGTCGAATCGACCAATTTTAATTCGTTTTTTCTTTGCCATAGAGACCGTCTGATCCTTTGTACAATACTGAGGTTAGTTTATCCTAAGCTAATATAGAGTTTTTATTTATTTATTTATTTTGCTTGTTACTTAAAATGTTCTGCAAATAACTTCAATAAGTTTTGAAACTGTTTGTCCTAACTTGAGCCAGGGTTTAATCCAGGCTGAATGCTTGCGGGGAGGGGGGGCGGTCGTTCGAAGTCAAATCAAGGTAAGAATGTATTGCAAAAATGATAATTAAAAAAATAGAAAAGGAGAAGTAGCTATTGTTGCAATTTCTAGAACAGAAATGGCCATCTGTAATTTCGAAGGTGGACATTTTTTTTGTAACAAGAACGCCAAGGTAAGTAATTTCTTTTTATTTATTGCTTCATTTGGCTTCTGCAACGTAAAACAAAAAAGCAATGCCTACCAATTTCAGGTTTGTTTTACATCTATAACACATAGGTGAAAATTCTTAGGTTTTATTTTTAAAATTAAAAAAAAATATCCTATTCTGGGGGAGGGACAATTGCCCCACTGGATCCACCCTGACTTGAGCATATGTATGAAGTGGTTTATTACGAACAGGACAAAAAGAACTGTGATAGATTGATTACAAGTAATCCGGTTAGAAACACTGCTGCTTGCAATTTTGTTCCAAAACCGGCCGCCCGCACTCGTTCGCTGGTCAGGTAATAACCGTCAGGAAGGATAAGTTGTATCAAATGGACTGTAAGTAAATAAATAACACCCAGCCAGCAATGAGTGCTAATTATGCTACTTTAAACACACATAAATTATTGATAGGCTCTGTATATTTATTTCTGTAGAACAAAAAAACATGTTTATTTTTAACCATTTATATATACTGGTGAAGTAAACGTCATTTCCGCTTCCTGTTCAGCTAGCTGGTTACAAACAAACCAGCTTTGAGCGGGTTATATGAAGAAGTTTACATAGTACTGTAGTGCCCTTAGTAATTGTGTTATTTTATAATGGTAATATTTTTAAGTAGTATTGTTAACTCTCTTTTGTAAGATCTGGCAACATTGATACTTCCGCTTCTGTGGAGGGAAGATGAGCGGGTGACTTCCGGACTCCTACGAAGAAAGAGATTGTGTACCGCATGGCTTCTCGATATCTGTAAAAATGAAGCCTAAAATTATAGTTAATCTAGGCCTCTCGTAGCCATCCTCTTTTTATTAGTAATCAACAGTTTTGACAGAGCAACATTGCGTGTAAGTGAAGCTTTACGGTTACTTTTTTCATCATAATTTTGGTGTGCAATTTCCAAGAGGAATTTATAAAGAAGAGCAAGTGGTCTCCCACGTGTTTTGCTACAGCTACAAGTTTTTGTCTATCAGTGTGTGCCTTTCCATTAATTATATTTCAAGTTTCTGTGTTCGTCCTAGTGACATTCTCCATTTAATACGACAATGGCAATTTTCGTGAAGTTTCTCTTAGTTGTGATAATGTATGAAATCATAATGAAGCACTAAAAACTTCTGCGGGAACCCGCCCCATGCACGCTCTGTCCGGTATCATATCAGTGAAGGAAGCAATGTATTCAACCTCTAGCACAGAATCATCAAGAGTCCAGATCTTTACAAGGATTGTAACGAATCAGCAATGTACCTTCCCAGGAAGTAACTTGGTTTTCACGTACAAACGACTTAAATGCTGATTCCCATTCATATATTTGCTACAACACTACTTTCTTGAACTTAAACATGTACTTCAACAAAATGTGGCTTCTTTACATTCTAGTGTACTTGTTACTGTACCAAGTATTGGATTCTATAGCTACTTATGGCATTTTAGTAGCAAGTAGCATGTTTATTCCAAACCAATATCCTTTCATATGTGTTGTTGTGAACCAGTGTAGTTTCTTAAGTGAGCAGTATTAGTCTATTAACAAGCAGCTGGTAGAGTGGTGCAGGATTTATGCCAAACGTATATTCAGTTGGAATAATTTAGAGGCATTTTAGTGGCCCATAGCCCAGGTGAATGAGCAGCATGAAGAATCCACCCGTTATTTTCGCCGCCGCTCGCTCAGTGTTTAGTCGAGCGACAATGCAGTTCTGGGACATGTTATTTTACACCACAATACATTTCTCTGGAGTTTTTCATACCTTTTTCCATTATTTAGGAGTTACCTTGGAGCCCCCTTTGGTTTAGCTCCGCCCAGCCTTGGCTCGGGATCAACTGGTAGTGAGATGAGATGCTGTTGTGTTAGTGTTTCTTATATGAAGATGGGCAGTTTAAAGGTGTTTTCCTGATAAAGGTTGCCTTCGTAGCAACCACATTCGTCATTTTTGATGAGTATGTTGTTTTTAGTTATGTTCAATTATGTTTGAGCATGTTTGTGCGTATTAAAGCTCATCTTTGATATAGCCTGTTAATTTATCAGGCCCAGTTAAGCTCTTCGAAAGCTTACTTTATCTAAACCCTCTTTAGTGTTTATAATGTTCAGTGCTCCCTGAGTTGAGTGAAAGTGGCATATTAGCCAGTGCTTTCTCATAATAATAGTGAATCCTCCAGCTATCTCTACAAGCTCATTTCAATGGTGTTCTTTGAAGAACTGTGTTTACAAGTGTGGTGCACTACTTAATTATCCTGTTTTTATGTTGCTTCATAGCTGCAGTAAGCTGTATCCTCTACTATTTGTCAGTGCTACTTCACGAATAGCTGTTTTGTGTTCTCACCAGTGCTAGGTGTCCTTTATAATCTCCATATAATGTTGGCCACTCGCATTTTAGTGCAGTTGTGTTGTTTACACAAAAGTGTCTTTATCTTATCTTATCTTATTGAGCATCAATCCTGAATACATGCATCATTCATTAGTAAGTATGCTTTGTGCATATTCTCAGGTAAGAATCACAATGTTGAATAAACAAGCTTAACGCTACATGTGTTCATGGCAGCTTCACTCTCACCGGGGTGGAGCATAATGTTGCCAGTTCAATCAAGAAAAGGGCACAGAATGCCCATATGTGGAATGTAAATCTCATAGTAACAGGTAATCAGTCTCAATGGGTTATTAGATGAATGTGTATAATTTTATTGCATACCTTTTCTTAGTGGTAACAATGTTAATACTGAGTTTTGCACTTATGTTCAGAAAGTGCACATGTAGGCGCGCACCCGATGGTGGGTATACGCTGGCTAGTACCTTATAGCTATATTATTATCCTTGAAGTCTAGTTGCAGTGTACAACAATTAACAATTATGATACGATATTATCTTTTGCATAATAAATTTAAACTATTTCTTTCATTATCTTCGGAAGTGACAATTCTTCTGGAATTTGGTAAGAATCTAACTTGCATATTATTATGAAGTGTGTTAATGTTTCAATCATTATACAAGGGAGGTGAAGTTGGTTATCCCTCCTCAATTGTTTATAGCTGCAAGAATTTTGATGTAATCATGCATCAGTAACTGAATATTTTCACGCATGACCTTTTTTATTGTTTTTATAAATATACGAATATATGTTCTCGTGCATGATAGTATATGTACCTGTTATAAAGTACCTGTTCTATATCAAGCTTCCATGGCCCTAATACCAACTTTTGATCAAATAATAAATAATCTTTTCCATTTTAAGTGTTGTTGTCCAAGTGCAAGTCCCTAGTAGCTAGATAAGTTTAATTTAAGGTTAGCTATTTCTAAATTATGGTATACGCAGGAGCAAGAAGAGGAAGGGGGTTTGTTCATGCCTTCTCGTAGAGCTGGTGTGGGCAAGCCTCGTGTTGTCGGACGTTGTCTGTGCGCCCTATACTTCATTGCCATATCATCTTTCACAGACTGGCGACCCCTTGATACTCAGTTTTCTGGATTTTCTTTAGTCTGCGTTCTAAGTACGTTAGACGCCTTCCGCTCTGTAGCACTCAGAAGTTCCGGGCCATCCTCTGGGGCGCTACAGTACTCGCCTATGAAAATGATTTATTTCGTTTTCGGATATAACCATAACAGTTTAAGACCATAAAAACCATAAAACCAACATAACCATAAAAAGGTACATGCAATTTTTTTCCAACGAAATTAGAAACATTGCACTATATAACATATTAAAGAGAAACAAAAACAAAGCCACACTACAACAAGCGATATAATGATTAATTATTTATTGGGCGAACAGATATATCTCAATCTTTTTCAAGAACAATTTCTCTCTTTGCATATTCTGCCGGAAAGAAATTAAAATAAACATATTTTTACCAAAGCTCCCTTGCTTTATATTTTTTTTGTTTCTTTGTTTGTGACATTTTAAGGCTAATTTCGCTGTTTAATATATATTAATACTGAGAACACTGTAAAATCGTTTCAAAGTAAACTGATAATTAAATTGTTACCTTATGCTCGGCATAATGTAACTCGGCATACTTTTGAACACCTTGTATATTGAAAGAAATTTTATCTTTATTGAAAATGTAAGAAAATATGTTTAATTTCTTGTAGTATGAAAAGTAGGTCGCAAATTTTGCGTAATTTTATTTAAGTAAATAGTTTCAACGAGTATTAAATGAAAAGTACATGGTTAGTAATTATATTTTGCATATTTTACGTATTTAACCAAAAATATAACGTTATTTTAGAAAATAAGTGTATATTTTAGCTTTTTTAATGGTTTTCAGTTTATTTCTATAGATATTTCGGCATACGGAATCTTCAAAAGAAAACTAAAATTTTTATTTCGTAATTTTTCTTCAAAATTCCAAATTAAGAAAGTCAGCCATAATTTTTTCTTGGTGCATCTCTTTGTTTCGGAATAAATTATTTGATTGGATCATCCGCAATCACTGCTGTGGTTGAGATTTTCGGCTTTTTTTGATCTCAGCTGAGAAGCCTATCATCCGATAGTTACGTCAGAATGATCTTCCAATTAGGGATCATCTCATTGTTCTTTGTCTTGCATCATCAACAGCTATAGGATATAGACGTGCAGTGTATGTCGTCTGTACAAAATTGTCAAATTAATTAGTATTTTTTAAAACTGTGATTTATTCTTTGACTGACATCAGTGTTACTCGTATGGAATGGTGCTTCATGGAAAATTTTACGTTCTCGAACAGCGAAAAATTGTAGTAGAAGCAGAATAAGACAGTGGCAAAGACTCAGGTCTTGAGTTTGGTGTGTTCACATCAGGGAAGAAGAAGTTAAGTGGCACTCCATTGCCACTTGGAACGTCATTGCAGTTGCTTGTACATGTAAATATATTTTTTTTAGAGACCACGAATGAAATCCTTTGAGGGTTTTAGTGGAATATGTTCATCATAATTTTTTTAGAAACCCTCAGTTAATCAATCGACGATGGATGGATCCATCTGCCGTTTCGTGACAAAACGTTGTAACTTTGGCGCAGCAGTTTTGCAAAAAGGAGCCGTAAAGTTTTCATCCGAAAATGTGATCTGTATCGTGTAGAACCAGTGTAACTAGGCAATAATGGTCAACCAATCAATTTTCACCAAATTTAATCACACAACATGCATTTACGTAACATTACGTGTAACCACGTGTTTCCAAAGTCAAGATACACTGCTTCTACACGATACAGATCACATTTTCGGATGAAAACTTTACGGCTGTTTTTCGCAAAACTGCTCCGCCAAAGTTACAGCGTTTTGTCACGACACGGCAGCCATGTAAGTAGAAAACCAGTGAAACAAAATTTAGTTCAGGTAGTGAATCCTCGAAATTCATAGTTTTGTGGCATAACAATAACAGTGTGGTTTTCTTGTGTACGTGTGAATATTAACATGATATGCTAAGTGCAGTAAATTTTTCCCCAATATCTCATACATATAGGTCTGGAAAAAATGTGACAGCGTGAATTCATTCAATGGGGGGGGGGAAGAAGAAAGCTAGAATTATCTCAACGCAGACGATTGTCATAACAACAAGAAATGTGTGTACCGCACACACATTTCCCCCAATGAAAGATATGTTAGATCCCCTAAAATCTCAAAATTATTTATTTTCGGAAGCATAGTACTGCTCGAAATTATTTTATAATTTGGCATGTTTTCTTTGGTTTTAAGAAAATAATTCTAAACATTACAGAAATTTTGGAAGTAAGTGTCAGAAATCACGGCTAATGTCTAGTACAAGGGCACATAAAATTTTGCGTACCGGTAACAGGAAACTATCGTCAATGGGTTAAATCTCCGTTATTTTACTCTGATACCCATCGAGAAAGTTTTAAAACTACAGTTTTAATGATTACTAGTAGAAATATTTTAGTATTTTTAAAGTAAAAGAGAATTTCAGAGCGACACTTGAAGAAATAGCCACTGCGTCTTTTGTCGTAATGTAGTAGCTAAAAATCAACATAAATTTTATGAATAAAAAGGATGCTTCATGTATATGTATATGATTTTTTTTAGGTTAAGTTAGTATAGTATAGCTAGGTTAGGATAGGGATTTTAGGTTTAAGTTATGCAAATATTTTCTCTGAATGTTTACCTGTGCTAGTTTGTCCTAGGGGTCCGAGCTTCAAGGGAGGTAGCGAAAAGTGTAAATCCTCTATGCCGGCCGCAATTTCAATGCACAGAAGGTTTTGAGCACCAAGATGAGAGAGAAAGAAAATAAAATAGCTAACCACAAACAATATGTAGTAAAGATTTAAAAGTGTGATATATTTTGTTGATTTTTCATTTGTTTTGTGTCGGTCTGATGGAATGTTTATAAATGTTGAGAATATTAATGAATATGAACATTTCAAGAATATCTGTGGAAAATTAAATGAAAAATAAGTAATGTTTCGGCACTGAAGATTTAGAAAATTTTAATGTTAGTTTCTTTTATCTCCATTCAGATGGGTATGTCAGTACGAGCAAGTGTAAAGATTCTTTTATCAAATTTCTTGTTAAATCTACTTTTCATGACTAATGTCAAATGAAATTTACTAGCCGTGAAACATCTTTCTTTCAATTACAAAATATATATATTTTTTTTGTAGTTTTAAGAAGTAAAATTTGAGTTACAGTTATGTTTGATATGTATGTGAAGCGTGATCAAGGCAAAGAGCAGTACACACATATTAATTTTACTGATGAAATGAAATAGCTGTGAATCAAAGGGAAGAGATTTTTCCTTGGTGCGACCGGGGTTGGAAACAACCGAGTCTGCAGAAATTTTCTTATTTTTATCAGTATGAATCAAAATCTCAGTTTGGATTTTTTTTATTCCGTTGCGCGACAAAATTCAGTTTTGGGATGTGTAAGATTTTATTTATTTAGATAGGGCTTTTACAGACAATATTCAGATCCCCATTGTGCTCATTGCCAGCTCCACTCGTAGGTCGATGTCCTGTGTCTGTAGTTGTGGTTCACAACCTATTTCCTGATGGGATGTGGATAATGAACTGCAGGCCTGGATACCGGACTGTGAGTTGAGATGGAATAGACTTTGGAATCTTTACATTTTGGAGCAAGTTTGAGTTCTATTTTCCGTAGATGATTGGCTTGGTGAGTGTGTCGGTGACTGTTGATGACGAGCCCAGTAGGTTCGTTATCACTAGTCAGTGATACATTCGGCATAGCCTGTAGTCTCAAGGAAAGGGAGCATCATACAAAAAAACAAAATCATCATCATCATGATTTTTATTATTTCATTTTATTTATTTATTATTTTTTTAATGTAAAAAATCACACGCTTAAAGGCATACTATAATCTTCGAACAGTGCCTGCCGCAGCATGGAGTGTGATACTCACCTGCCTGCGCTCTTTCCAACCCTCACCAGCGTAAGTTCGGTAACAATTTTAGCATTGTAGTTACATATATGTGTAAAAATTTGAAACTCTTGATACAATTGAGATTTGTAGGCAATGGATAATTTTAAAATTGGTAAATCATTGTTATACATATATGTATATAAGACAACCGCATTTAAGTAATCACAAGCCAACCTAACCGTACCTTACCGCATATGAATGTTAGTAAGAGTATAGTACAGACAATATAGTAAAGTTTAAACCGGACTTGTTAATTTGTCTATTCCCTTTGACATAAAATATAATTGCTCGATTCTATCGATCTACGCTGAGTACGCATGAAAAATACGGGATCAATTTTTGAAAAGTTATGTGTAAAATTTGTCTAATCTACGAAAATACTGCGCAAGAAAATTATTTATGTAGAGGGAGAACATAGAAACAGCGTTAAAAATGTGCCATGGTTACTAAGAAATTGAAATGTAAATCCACTTGTAGTGATTACTAGCCCTGGCTAGCGTATGCTTTTTGTACCTTTCTTTCTTTCACACATACCCAACTTCACTGATCCGATCCAGCTGCTCCCTACAGATCCAGCCTGACATGCACTCGAGCTTCACAAGCTGCCCTTAATAATAATAGATGTAATGTTACGTGAAGTGACCACCCAGCGTAAGTTGGTACGTGCTCTCCTTATGAATTGTAATACATGTATATGCTCATGCTGGCATGTTACAAATCGTACGCCGTTTGTGGTAGAGGCAAAGAAAATAATTCAGATAACATTAGGACATTATGTAGGATAGAGAGTTATCCCTTTTAAATTAATTAATTATTTCTGGTGACGCATTTCAAATTTACCAGTGCCAAGCAAAGAATGGACACCCGCCAACAAAAGAATGAAGATTAAATTAGGAAATTATTTCCAGGAAAATGCTGTTTCTGAGATTATGTGTTCGTAATTGTATGCTTTAAGATACATTCATTATTCTAGCGCTGTACTGCTTTGTTCCGAAAATCTGATCACTAATCTTATAAAAATCAAGTTTCTTCGTATTAAACATTTGCACTGAAGCTAAACAAACAATATGACAACAGTATATAGCATAACAATTTTTTAATAATTTTAATTAAACTCAATCTAAAATTATTATTAAGGGGCGCTCATGTACATGCTTGGGATTCTCACTCACTTTTTGTCCAGCAACTTATTGGCGATTAAAGAAATTAAAATGTAGAGTAATTTTGTTTTATATTATGATAAATATATTCTACCTTTACATATAAAGTAAATATATTCACTGCTATCCGTGAAAAATGTAGCTTTTTTTCATAATTTTAAGTTCGTCTTTCACAAGACTCACAGCTGCCACATTCAACGCCAATGTAACTGCCATAGCAACCACCATAGAACCAAATTGTTTGTAACTAATATGGCTGCACCCAGTAAAATTCACAGCAGACGACTTCCGCAGCGTATTTGTCGAGGCTGACGAGAAAAGACGTCGAGCTGGTCTTTCTCATCAGCCTCGGTATTGGTCAATCATTCAACGCGAGAATTTCCCTGGATTTTCATGTTTCATCGGAAAATTCCCTTTTTGTTAAATTTACCTATGATATTTCCCTAGATTAGGGAAATTTTCCTCTAACTACGAACTGCTCACAAGCACCAACTGGTTTTCAACCAGTAACGCCATTTTAATTTTGCCAGAAGGTGGCAAGATTGTCCACCAAGATAAGAGTTTACGTTTCTTATTAGTGTACCCCCAAGATAAGATTAGTGTATTAGTAGGTCTATACAATTTATTAAAATACATGTTTCTCAATCTCGGGGGGAAACAATTGCTCCCTGGCATTCCCATTCCCAATTATAGTTATGTTAGTAAACCTTATAATTAATTCTCTTTCCTTATTTTCGTGTTTACTTTCTTTTCGCGAACTGGCCACCTGGAATCTCTAACCAGGTAAAGAAATAGGGTATCCGTAGCTGGCGGAGAAAAATAAGCAAGTCCTTTAGTAATTCCATTCCCTTTGGTTAAATCGCGAACATCTATATACGGTTGGATTACTTGCCTCTTTGAGGTCAAAGAAACAACCGTCGAGTTGATTTGAAGCCTCCACGGAGGCTAACACGCCTAACTGATATTACCTATTGACGACTTGCTATTCCTCTTGGTTTTACGGTTTATTTGGGATCATTTCATACTTGGGCTTAGCCCACCAGGCGGTTTTCACTATGGCGGACAATGGCATCGATCATGGCAAACGCACAATCAGCAAACACGCTTTACCAAGTATCATCCCTGGTCCTCCAGGTTGCTCCACTAAGGTGGAAAAACGCAAGGTACAGTCACAAACCATTTCTGGTCGTACCCGAAGCTCATCTCAAAGCTCTATTACGTCTGTGGCTTCCCGCTCTTCGATTAAGCAAAGTTATTCTAACCGCTTGCAATTCTCACCACCTGTAGAGAAAGCACACACTACACCAGATAGAGTGGACAACCCTACGGACATGGAAACAGATTCTACTGCGGCTCCAGCTTTATCTCAATCAATTTACTCGTTTCTGTTGACCAATTTCGATTCACGTTTCTCGACTGAGAAACAAGTTGCTCTACAACTACGCAAGTACCTTCCTCGTGCCTCACTCAAAGAAATAGTCAAGACTGGGAACGGCTTTATTTTCAAAACAGAAGATGCAAACTTGCTCAGTACTATAAGGAACAAAGTACCTATAGATACCTTCGGCAAAGATGCTAAACTCACTAATCTCAATGCATCTCAACGCAAGCAAATACCACCACCTCGCTGTCCTCCTCTCCTTTCCGTGGTGATTCGCGGTGTTGATCCTTCTTATAGCGATGAAGAGATTCAGGAGGAACTTACATGCGAAGGACACACACTCCAGAAGGTTATACGAATTAGAAATGCTGCAGGCCCCACGTACATTGTTCGAGTACTAACACCTTCTCAAACCACCATTGATTCTCTTCTGACTAATGGGGCATACATTTATAACAGAAGACACAGAGTTGAACCTTCACGGTCACCAGCACTCCTACCACTTCGATGCGAAAAATGCCAGATCAACACTCTACCGCAACATGCCCAAATACCACTGTCTGCGGCTACTATTCTGGTGATCACTCAACTCGTTCATGTCCCAATCTACAACAACCACCGAATTGTTACACTTGCCATGAACAACATCCGACATATAGTTACAAATGCAAGGGCAAACCCGCCCCTACCGAAGCTCACCCTGAGTATGTGGCACCACTACGTATATATAACTATTCTACAGACGTTCCACATTCACTGGACTCTCCTATAACAGTGCGCAATATGCTTGCCTTTCTAACGCTTACTCTTCAAAATATTCAACCATTTCATCGTTCGCATGTCTTAAAGCAAATCACCCATGCAGCAAAAGAAATATTCCATGTTACATTTCATGCTACTTATTCTGATCAAAATGTCTATTTTCATACAGCACTTTTGGAAACTACTGTCTAACCTCTGATCATGAATATAGTCTTTATATTTCTCAATATTAGATCCATTAGTCAGAATAAAGCTTTATTCGAAGCGCTGTTACTGGAAGAAAGAGCGGGAGTGTTTATCCTTAACGAAACCTTTCTCACTCCCTCCCTCACTTGTCATTTTTCTGGATATACACTAATTAGACAGGATAGCACCCTTCCTAGGAGGCGCGCAAATGGAGGAACAGCCGTCGGATTTTCTCCACGTATTCCATCACGTGGACACTTTTGTAGCCTGCCAGATTTTCCTGAATATCTCATCATTTCTTTATACTTCCGTAATATAGCCATAACCGTTGCTACAGTTTATATCAGACCTGGAAAGCCTCTACCTACTGCATTCGTGCAACACATTTCCGATAATTATAAGAGATTCCTAATTATGGCCGACTTCAACATGCACAGCAGATCAGAAAGAGACAGATCTACCTTTCAAACCTTTGTCACAACTCACACGACTGGTATCATTCATGATCTTCCAAAACCCACTAGGCCTGTATCACAAAGCACACCAGATATTGTCATTACTTCTGCTAATCTCGTTTCACAAATCCATATTGATGTTCTCGATCCATTAGGAAGTGACCATGTTCCGATCAAATTACAACTCAGTACTCGTCATACGTCTCAATCTACAGAATTTCAAAGAACTAGCCTCCGTTTTGACAAAGCCAACTGGGAACAATACAGAACATATCTCTCGGCAGCAGTAGAGCCTTTGCAACCTCCTACATCAGAGGACGAACTGTATCATGACATCCATACCATCACAACTTCAATCCAAGAAGCTAGTTCACTTTACATACCAGTAACTGCATCAACGCCTTACCGACCAACATTGCCACCAGAGTATCTCACATTTATCACTCGCTCTCGACAGTTTTATCGTGACTATCAACGTACAAAAAATCCAGAATCACTCCGTCATCACCGTCAACTTCAGAGGATGGTCAAGAATTACATTCGTGCTTACAAGCTACGGTGTTGGGTTAAAACCTGTAATTCCCTCTCTGACGTCACTCATCCTAGCAAGGACTGGAAACGTTTTAATGCTCTTTGCGGAAAACATACTAAAACACCATACCCGTTATTAAATGGTGACTTACCTATACAATCAGATTCCGCCAAAGCTGACGCTTTTGCTGATTTTCTCCAAGACATCTTCACACCACTCAGTTCCACATATTTATATAGACATCCAGCTGACACTGTCAATCCATCTTCTCCTTCATTACAACCTCATGCCCTTCATACTCTTCCGCAAAATGAACCTCTAACAGAGCCAATCACAGTTCAAGATATCAGTACAGTTGTTCGCAGCAAAAGAAATAGTGCACCTGGTTTTGATACAATAACCTATCGCCATATAAAAGAAAGTCCGCTTATATTGCTTAATTTGTTAGCCACGATTTTTACTTTTATTCTGCGAACTGGCTATTTTCCTGTCACCTGGAAAACTTCCAAGACGTTAATGTTTCCAAAACCAAAGAAACCTCCTGCCAACTTATCATCCTACCGCCCAATTCAATTAACGTCTATTTTTAGTAAAATCCTAGAACGTATTCTAGTAAGATGAATGCATGTATACATAGAAAGACGCCAGATACTTTCCATACACCAAGCAGGATTTCGTCCAGGTTATTCGATCAACGATCAACTACTTCGTTTAACCACCATGGCTAGACAACACTATAACTCGGTCAAACCATCATGTCTTGTATTATTTGACCTCGAGAAAGCATTTGACAGGGTATGGTACATCGCACTTATATACAAATTAACTCATCTTCGATTTCCTGTTCCATATATAAGACTGATATACAACTTTTTAATCGGCCGTCTGTCATATGTGTCAATAAATAACTGCATCTCACATCCTATTTTCCTTCACTGTGGAGTACCTCAAGGATCGGCTCTGTCACCACTCCTCTATCTTAACTATGTTGCCGATATGCCTCCACTTCCTGATAAAATTCACCTCTTTCAATATGCCGACGACACTGCCTTTCTTGCCCTAGGATCTACTATCCAATCCATCAACACTGCTCCACAGTTAGCGATTAACAATTTTCTTCGCTGGTGCGGCAAATGGCAGCTAACGATCAACGCCACAAAAACGCAGGCAATTGTCTTCATTCCGCCGAAACGAACATCAAGAGTCAGAAGAAATCCTAACCACCTTTCACTACAAGTAGACCAACTCCCATCCAGGCACGTTCAACTGTAACTTACTTGGGGCTCACATTCGATAAACATCCCACTTGGAAGCAACATCTTCAAACAGTCACAACTAAAGCCTACAATAGACTTAACCTATTAAAAAGGCTTACCGGAACGTTCTGGGGACTAAAACCAAACACAATTCTGAACACATACAAGGCCTTTCTACGGCCTATGCTGACTTACGGACACTTTGCATGGATTGCGGTCACCCGAAAAATTTACGAAAAGTTACTAGTGTTAGAACGACATGCTTTCCGCATTGCATATCGAGTCAAACTGCCTAGTCCCATAGCAGATTTGTACGACCGGATTCAGTTTCCTACACTTCAGTTTCATCTTGAAACTTTACGTCTGACATACATATGCTCTCGTTATAAAACCCAACACCCTTTACTTCTGAATACTATGCACCACTTAGCTCTCCATCCTTCTCCATCTCGATATTACCCCCCACCGCTATCGTTACTCTATACTCTCTACTGCTACACTCTACCCCCTGACGCATTAGACCAGGGGCTCCTTACAGACTATCAAGTTCATAATCATCTTCAACTCATATTTCCATCATTTGCACGCTGAATCCATCTGCTACCAACAGGGCTCTCATTATCTACGTCGAAACCTCGATAAGCCCATAGGCGAGAAGATATCTTCGTCTGTCTGACCAACACTTATAGTGTTGCGATGTGATGACACACCTCGCTCCATTCTTCATGCTCATCATTCACACTCTGTCTAAATATGATATGCCTTACCACTAGGTACCCATTCTTACTATTATATTTCTGCTGTTCCAGTTCTGTACAATAATAAATTAACTGCAATTCCTCGTTAATTTCCTGCCAATGTTAAGGACCGGAAATGTCCTTAAGACCCTAAAAATTATTATAATAAAGAACTTCTATGAGACCGTCACAAAATCCCTTAAATCTTCCATTTCCGTAATACTCTTCCCTAAGAGAGGGCGTAACCCTCTAAAAGGGTGCTAGTCATTATGACTAGCTATGAACGAACGAACGACTTTCTTTTCGCCAAATACGTATCAATCTTAGGACCATGCGTATCTGCAATATTTTACGAATACGGAATGACCTGCCCTATCGGTACACGCAACAAAATAATATTAGTGCTGAAGATAGTGAAATGTATATTCTAGGGTGCGGACAAAGATGGTTGAAATTTGGAAACGTTATGATAGTATTTTTGGTATAGATAGATTATTTACACCTTCACCGTCATACATGAACTATAATAATGTCTTATCATTAAAGTTGTAGAGTGATTATTATACGATTAAAGTATCTTTGTTCATTTGGGATCAGATGGACAACAGTATATGTGTTCGTTATTGTGCATTATGTTTTCACATACATCATGGGAAAATATAGAGAGTTGATTTTAGTAAATGAGAAGCGCACTAATGGTTATTATACATACCAAGTTAATGGAACATATTACACTATTAACTCTGTTACGTAAGTTTTTTCTTGGATGGAGAGCACATATACTAGACTCGAGTGGAATAGTCTAAATAATTAAGTCGGTTACAATTATAAGTATTTACATAGGTTTTCCAAAGTATTAGCATTGGAGACGAGTGATTGATAAGTTTATTGCATGTATCCATGGTAAATTGCTGTGAAGTTTCTACCGGCCTTGTATCATTAGTAAGGAGCAAACAGCAAAACCGTCTGGGATATAGTATATGTAAAGCCGCGTCAGTTCCCGAAGGAGCTGGACGCTCATACTTTTAGGGATTATTCATTGAGTATCTACGAACTTAGCAAGGGGGTAACAAAGCGACTTTGATTTACTTATCGACTGATACGAAAATAAAAAAGAACGTACTTGTACTTTATATCTGCATGTGTAGTGCCCTTGTACTTTATCTATGATATGTGTGTGTGTGTGGGGGGGGGGGGAATTTAACGCATATCGCATGTCTTGTGCACATGGATACTTCTTACTATTGCACTACGTAGAAAATTTATGGTATTTCATGTAGAAGTTGTAATAGAACACATAAGAAACGCAGAACACGGCGTTCTCATGTATACTATTACCGAAATGGAATAAGTTCCAGAGATTAGGTCCAGAAACATGAAACTAACCCAAGTGAGTAACGAACATAGTAACTATGACATAACTCTACAGCAAAAAGCCTGGATTAGTTTAGGAACTGCGGGGCCAATACAAATTTAACATAACCTAACCGAGCCAAACCTAATCAACCTAACCTAACCTGAACCAACAAAAAATACAGAAAATATACTAAGAAAGTAAAAAAAAAAAAAAAATCTGTTCCCTAAATCCAAAAATATTCCAAGAGTCCTTTTAAATTTAGTGTATGTGGTTGCAATAAGCGGATTGCGGAGAAGTGAGAAAAAGTTACATGTGGTTTTACAAGGTGTCGAATTTTAAAACTATTTTAGGGTTAAATTCCAAAGTTGGGCGTCCGTTTTGAGCAAAAATTTTAAAATTTACAGGAAAGATATGGATAGTTTGATCGTTTGTGTGCTTGATAATATATAAGAGTCTCAAAAAATCTGTTTATTTGTTATATATAAGCGGTTATAAACATGGGACTATACGGCGAGCGGAGGGAACTACTTGGCGCAACGTAACGGAACAGTTGCATTGTGGGAAAGAAACGAGCATTTATGTTATCAACATGGCGAATGTACAAGGGCAATGAACTAACAGTTTTAACATTTGTGAAGCAATACGTTGATAATGAGCAAAATCTTTTAAAAGTTTGTGAAGAACACGGATTAATGAACCTAATAACAAATTGCAGAAAGTGTGGAAAGGAGATAACAGCGAAAAAATGTGGCGAAAGCGGACGCCCAACTTCGGAATAAATGCCCTATTTTATGCCGCTTTTCTTTTTTTTAAATAACACATTCGAATAGTTACGAGGTGCCATAATTTTTTCATAAAAATTCACACATTTTTCATAACTATAGCCTAATTTTGGTTTGGTTAGGTTTCATTACGTTCTACTTACATGGTTTGTATACATCGGCAATGACTTTCAAAATGGTGTGGGGTTATGTTTAGCAGAAGTGGTCCAAAAACACAAAATTTAAGGGAGAGATGCTTAATGCAAGTTCGTAGACCTAACATAACGTAACATAAGCTAACCTGAACTAACCTAATAATAGGAGAAATAAGCAAAATTCTGTCATTTTTATTGGAAAATTATGCTGGACCCCTACACCAACATAATGTAACATAAACTAAACTAACCTCATGTGAAAAGAAATGACCGAAATTGTAACATTTTTCAGAATCAATTGCTGGACCCCTACTGCTAAACATTAGCCTCAAACGCCATATACATACCACACACATATACATGCATTTACTGCTACGGTAATAGTATACATGAGAACCCCCTGATCAGCGTTTCTTCTGTGTTCTATTACCACTTCTACATGAAATACCATAAATTTTCTACGTAGTGCAATAGTAAGAATTATCCATGTGCACAAGACATGCGATATGCGTTAAAATCCCCCTCCCCTTCACACACACACATAGTCCTAGATAAAATACAAGGGCACTACACATGCAGATATAAAGTACAAGTACGTTCTTTTTATTTTCGTATCAGTCGATAAGTAAATAAAAGTCGCTTTGTTACCCCCTCTCTTCTTTCACTGTTGTTTCTCCATTGCATACACTGTGTTTCTATTCCATTTATCTCACACATTAATTGTTTCACTACCAACAAGTCATTTCTCCTGTAATTTTTTTTTTTTTTTTACCTACTTTTGATCCCCTCCCCCCGCAATTAGAATTAACCCAATACATTGTTCGCATTGAATTAACTGTCACAATGGAGGTCCCGAGATGCAGAATCATTAACCCCCCCCCCCAAAAAAAAAGAAAACGAAAGTTAGTGAAGGTAATCAGTGTAGGTTGATTAATAAGAAAGAAAACCGATGTTAAATTCTTGGCTATATTAGTTCCCGGATTGATGGGAGTAGGCCTAGAACGTGATATGAAGTGTTTCAAACGTACTATGTAGGATGTGTGTGCTGCTTTAATGGAGGAGAATACATGAATGTACATCTGAGGTAAATGTAATGAAATGGGGCAAAATTTTGGGTGGTATACCATTTTATGGAGTCATGAATTTGTAAAATCCACGGAGGAAGTTTTGTATTTGACTTTGGAATAGAATTCTAAAAGTAATAAAATATATATATATATATTAGGATGTTACACATTAAATGTATAAATAGTTAGAAGTACGAAATGGAAAGCTTGCTCTATACCATATAATAACAAAGAAATGATGAAAGGAAGTGCTATGTCAAGACATACGTGAAGTGATAATGCAAGTGTTGCAAAACCTTAAGACACACGATACATACGTTTTATGCCGTATTAGATAAGTGTTTTTCCACTATTCTCATTTATGCGTATCCCCAGCGTCGCTAATGCGCCTGGTCCCTACACAGACACTCTCTGGCTGGCGCTCAGACCCTGACACAGCATTCGTGCTTTTTAGTGGTCACCTAGCACAAGTTGATTCGTGCTGAATGCACAGTAGTTCTTACATCATACATCTACACGCTGTCTTTATGCTCAGCCCTCGTGAAGTCAATGTGCAACATTGCAATGGATCTCCTTTAAGAAACACTTTCTAAGGCAGGAAGATTCGTGTGATGCTAAAGGAAATTCATTTTTCGTGAATATAAGTATTCCGTAATTGAATTTTTAGCAGCAAAGAAGTATTTTCGTATGGATTTTGGAAGTTTTAATGTTTTTGGGACTTTCTTTGATAGGGGACCGCATCCCCAAGCGCCCCTAAAACACGCAACAAGGAAGGGTAATACCATTCACGAATATTTGCTAGCAGTTTCGAAACTATATCCTCCATCGACGTGATAAGGCAAGGATTCTTTGTCTTAGCAATTTCTGAGTAGTGCGTAGTTTGCAATAGTTAACAGTTCGAATGGGGTAATTTTGCGCAGTAATACTATATAGATGCACAGAAAGTAGGAAGCATGAAAATAAGAAATATTTGTGATTAACAATGAATAGTGAAGGCCGGAAATGAAACAGGGGTAATTGTAGGTAAGGTGTATGAAAGTAAGAGTAGCTAAGTAATATGACAACGTTGAAAACAAGTTCATATGGGTCTTAAGAGGGACCGGCATCTGCGGTAGTTTAGCCAGGCATTTATTTTCTTAAGCCCAGCCAGCTTTTTAACGTGACAAGACTTATGAAGAGGTTAGGTTTCTTTCACTTACTTAATACATAACTATCTGGGTTTGGCCCGATAGAACTTACCTGAACTTAAGCCCATTCTAGAGAATTATTTTCGTGCAATGTATTAATTCTGTACAGATTTATACTATGTTAACAGACATATAGTGTAAAGAATATTATCTGTGGGAAAAACACTTCCAAACTGTGCGGGATGTTCATTATAAACAAGAATTGTATTCCAATTCAGAACAGGGAAAGCCAATGGGCTCGAGTGGGAGGTACGTCCGTAGAGAACATGTTCCAAGCAACTATTGGTATGCGCGCAGGTGATTATTTTCTCAGTAACTGTGACTACTGACAAATTAACCTTACATTTATTCTTTCATGTTCATATTGCGCACTATCCGGAGAGCAGTTGACCAATGTTGCCCAATGGATGGTCAAGGAATGGAAAAGCTTCAGCTTGTGGATTTATGAATAGAAATACCAAAGCAACGATCAAATCGTTCATAATATTTCCCTTCATTCCACGTTTCCATTTTTTTTTAAATTTGTTATTGATACATAGTAATATTGTAAATATAAAAATGAAAATCACTGTGTTTGAGACTTCATACCTGTTGAACCACTCGGTCAAATTTTCAACATAGAGGATGTTCGAACCTGGGATTGATTTTATCATTTCACTTTGACGGTACAAGTAGGGAAAGGGGAGATAATATAAAACTAAATAATGGGGGGCGCGGTGGCTCAGTGGTAGAGCGTTCACCTCCGGTGCTTGGGGTTCCTGGTTCGATCCCAGCTCGCGCCGTGTGGACTTTGTGGTGAACAAACACTGTGCTCGTGGGTTTTCTCGGGGTTCTCCCGTTTCCTCCTACTTTCTTCATTCTACCATTTCACTCATTTCTCATTATCACCGTCTCCTTTAGCCTAACTGGCATAATCGTGGGACGTTAAACTTAAAGATTTTTATATAAAACTAAATAAAGTTTAATAACCCGTGGACTACGAGACCGATCTCGGTAAAATTTGCCTCGTAAATGAATTTCGGTTCTGGAAAGGTTTTTATCATTTTACTTTGACAGTGCAACTTAGGGGAGGAGGGAGATATTTAAAAATGATCGAGAATGACCGATATTAATGCCGAATCCATAGTTTTCGTAGTCGCCGAGCTGAACAGTGACACTTTCCAAGCCGTTTAAATCCAAATTCATCTCCGCAACTTGAGATGGAGGAGATACTTGAGAATGATAGAAAATGACCGATTTTAGTGTTGAATCAATAGTTTCCGGGGGTTGCTGAGATGAACAGCGACATTTCCGATGCCGTTTATAATCCAAATTTACCCTTTTATGTCCAAAATGAAGAGTATTCTCCCCGTGCGAAGAACGTGTTCTTGCTAGTGATATTGAAATAACAATATTACTTCAATACAATATACTAATATACATTTGCAATGTTGTGCAAGCTTTCCAAATACGTAATGTCCACTTAAAAGATAATCTCTAGTTAATTTCCATAATATTTTATTAATTATGAAATGCACCTACTCACACTGGTACGTGTTCCATTATAAAAGATTGGAGGGTCGGTGTACGGATGGAGAAACTCCTACAGTAAAGAGCGTAAAACTATATCTTTCAATGAGACGTACGCAAAACTGATCATTAATAATCAAGCTGTGCATTAAACTCTATGAGATGTCAACTAGGTTATACAGTATTTTAAGAACAATGTATGATTATCTATATAGTGTTTTAATTGAGATCAATTCTAAAACTGTTAAACAGCCTTTTTTTTTTTTTTTTCAGATTACATCTTACAATTCGAAAGCATTCATTACGTATTATATTTGTATACAATTCTCATACTTCATCATATTTAAATCATACATCGTATCTCGTTGAGAGCTGTTTAATAAAACTAGAATTAAATTCTCAATAATATATGCATATAGACAATCAAAATTACCAATAGATAAACAAAATACTAACATAGTTGCTCCAACTCGAACTGATTTTACTTATTTAGTTTTCAGTTGATTATTAAATTTTAAATATAGGCCTTAACATAAATACAATCATAGTTGGTTTTAGCTTTCGACATTGGATCCGAGGTTTTTATTAATTTAGAGCTGCATATTTAATTTAATTATTCAGCACAAACACTAATTTACACGTATATAATCGATTCGGCTATTTACGAATATCGATTAGAAAAAAACTTGTTTAGAATTTTAAGTTTTTGATCATATGGTACGGATCCAATTCCAGTGTTAGCATCCTAACATACCGATCGAAATTCAAATTGCCACTTGTCCAAATATCAAGTAATGCGCTAGGTTCAGATTCAGTTTAGTGGTGCATTACAATTATATTTTGAGATAGAAAATATCAAATGGTAAAATGTACTAGATATCTCAAAACTAGGGAGGAACAGTCCTTCCGCAGGTCACTATGTATATAAACATTTCGCATCCACGACAACGTTAACGTCTTAAGCTAGCGACAGTCGTGTAAAGTCCAGTTCATAAAATCAATTGTAGTAAAACAAGTTGTAGGTTATGCCAGTCTTGGAATACGTATATAGTAGAGAGTGTAGAGTTTAAGACAGGGATACAAGTGGTTCATCGGTGCGGGCGATTTTTTAATACCACTATTAAAATACTGAAGATATGTAAATGATCTCTATTGTGGGATGTAGGCTAGTAGTTTTTTTCTTAGGCTAGTAAAATTTTGTTGCTTATTTGCATCCCTGATTTAAGATATAGCCTCTTCGTCAAGTTTATTATTGAAAATCAGGCTAAGTGCTGGATGAATATATTAAGATGAACGCGAAGTAACAATGATGCTAGGATCTAATTTCGGTTTTTATTTAAATATTTATTCTAGTACTATTAATTATATATGAAAAGAATAGCGAATGACTACAAAGTGAATTGAAGGAAATTTTCTGATAATAATAATAATGGAAAAGAGATAATAATGTTAGAATGTTAGAAAATAAAGTTAATAGAGAGACTTTCTACTTTAATTGTTTGAGTAGCAAAATATCTCTATGTGAAAGAAGTTCTAAGTAAGTGAGTGATTGATCAGCGTCCAAAACAAACGCTTACGCTAGAAATTTGAAATTTGGTCAGGGCATAAGGTTTGTGACGCAATAAACCATTAAGAAAGGATTTTTAGAAATTCGACGAGGAAAGAGGGAATGAGGATGACAATTATTATATTTGAATGTCCGTATCTTTGAATTCTTATATGCTAGAGACATGAAATTTGATGTATGGACTTTTTACTTAAGACATATTTAAGCATTTTAAAGATATTTAACCTAGAAGAGAAGAAGATGAATGAAAAAAAAAGCATAAGGATTACAATTATTATGAGATGATGTATATATATATATATATATATATATATATATATATATATATATATATATATATATATATATATATATATATATATATATATATATATATATATATCGAAATATCTTAATGTTCAAGACATGAAAGTCGGTATTTGGACTTCGCATGTAAAATAATTAAGACACGTTTTTCAGTGTTTTATTTATTTATTAATATTTGACGAAGCGAAAAGCTTAGAGGCATAAAATTTTGTATTTTGATTTCTCATTTAAATAATAAGGCACGTGTGTAAACTCTTTTTTTAAATTTTTTATTTATTTGACGTAGAATGGAAGAAAATGTGGTGAGCAGGGAAAAGGCATGGGATTACAGTTGTTTTAAGATGATGGCCACAATTCTGAAATCTTAACA
Organism: Thermobia domestica; assembly: GCF_964235325.1. Taxonomy (NCBI): domain Eukaryota; kingdom Metazoa; phylum Arthropoda; class Insecta; order Zygentoma; family Lepismatidae; genus Thermobia; species Thermobia domestica. The sequence continues at coordinate 96,697,142 of NC_137458.1, read as the reverse complement.
TTAGAGACATACAGTTTAGTAGTGAGACTTCTTATTTGAAATAAGTAAACATATCTTGAAGTATTTTTTAGATGTCTGGCATAGAATGGAAGGAAAAGGGGTAAAAGTACTTCCTTAAGATGCCCACCTGATTTATTTATTTATTTATTTATTTATTTATTTATTTATTTATTATTATTATTATTATTATTATTATTTGTTTCATAGCAAATCATTTAAATTTATTAAGTTTCGAGTGTAAATAACAATGTGTAATACTATTTGGATGTAGATAAACAATGTATAATCATATTTGAGTATTTGTTGGGAGATTCTCTTTTCTGTCACGGACTTAATCTTTCTTCCAAATTTTCCAGGTTAGTTGGACTGAATGACGACTCAATCGGACAAAATTGAAACCTTGTTAGCTTAGATACATCACAGGTTAAAAATTCTTAATTGATGCCCAAGAGGGAAACACATTCCACCATCGTACTGCTATGCTGACTTGAAATGTGAGGAGGCAGGGCAGTACTGCTTCAAACGTTATGCAGGTAACTAACACGTATTAAAATTATGGCAAGTTGTGAAAATTATTAACAGTAATACAACTTCCGGTACCACTTATAAAGTTTCACTATTTGTATATTCGTCCTAATGCAACAGCAGTGTTATGAAGGATGGTACCTACTTTCATGTGGTCTCTGAACTACGACCAAGACTTGAATCGTGTGCACAGACATCCAGAGCGAGGGACACTCTGAAAGTTTTGAGAATGAAAGTTTAAAAAATGAGATAAGTTATCCAAACTCTCACACACATTCTCCACCACGCAAAGTTCCATCTTCTGAAACCATTTTTGAAACACCGAACTCCGTTATTTCGTTAGGGATGGTTGTCAGCTGCTCCTCATAAGCAGCCACAGCACTTTCCGCTGACCCAAGTAGATGACCACGAATTTTTTTACTTGTTCGCTGTGGAGAAAAGAAGGAAAAAAAAAGTCATATTGGATTAAATCAGGACTTGAATGGGATGGAACGAAGTTTTCACTCTTGACTCAATTAGAAACGCCGTTGTTTGTCCAGTGACATGTACAGATGCATTATCATGGTGCAAGAGGAGCCCGTGCAGATCTGACTTTGGACTTTTCATCCTCACCGCTTCAAACAATTTAGGAAGGCATTTCGTCACGTACCGTCTTTCCGTCACTGTTTTTGTTCTTCCAGCAAATCCTGTCCAACATTCACGGTTCTAATCGACTCGCGTCCTTTGTTGTTCATCAGTGAGTTGGTGTGAATCCAACGACTACAGAGTTTCATGACATTAAGTTTTTCGTGTAGGATTTCTCTAACTACTGCCGATCCCATGTTGAGAGTGTACTGGATCATTCTTATGTGCATCTGGGATCTTCTCTTAACATTTGTTCCACTTTCAGCATATTAACTTGCTGTAGTAGTTGTTGTTGTGGGCCGATCAGAACGATCTTCATTTGCGAGGGACCTCCTCCCCCTCCTGAACTCTGCAAACCAGCGGTAGATAGTGACTTGTGAAGTGCAACTATTTCCAAATACATGCCTTAATTATTCGTAAGATGCTTTCTTGTCTGACTTTACTTTATGATTATAAAAAATGATTACACGAAAATGTTCTCGTTTTACATCCATTGTTGTTGTTGAACCTTTTTCAAATTTAACTTACTTTTTAACAAAATCACTCAAACAATGATCAGAATTTCATAGAACTGCTTTCATAGAACTCATTGTTGCCCATTCTCAGAACTTTCAGTGTGTCCCTCGAAAACAGCAGCATTACAGATTACATGCCACTGGTCCTGGTATGTAAAAGTATTTTATTCTGATACAGTCCGCAGCAAAAAACCTGCAACATGAGCATGTAAGTTTATTGTAAAAATACGCCTAACAGCGCAGGGAATCAACATAACGTCTAAGTGGCGTCGGCGTCCTCCCCTCCACACTTATTTTGGAGCAAAAGACTTCGTCGTTTCACAATAAACTTACATGCTCATGTTGCAGGTTTTTTGCTGCGAACTGTACATTCCTCAACTTTAAATGAGTTGATCCAGCAAGGCAATAAGAGTATTTGATCTATGGTGTACATTACATGATGTACTGCTCATAAATTTTAACTGTGTTCGTCATACTCTTACGTTATTTGCTTGTGATTTAATATAGCAATAAAAATTAAAGCAAATTGATAATAAAATATTTACTTTCCCGGAATTCGGTTTTATTCGTGATTTGTTAGAATAAATTTCGTTTTCTTTCTTTTTTGCAGACATCTTCGAGCAGGTTTTAGAGAATTTCACTGAACTGCTACTGTTTATATCCTTCCAATTTCTTAATTTATGAAAAATTATACAGGGTGTCCCAGGAGGAAGGGACAATATTTCGGAAACTTGTGGTATGGGTGATTCTAAGCAAAAAATTCATATGAACATCGGTCCTAATCTCAACGGTTTGAGAGCAGGTTGTGAACCATTTTTGACTTCATGTTGCTTATTGCTCACCCTGTATTTATTTTACAGAGATAAATGAGGGATAGTGGATTTGAAAAATGATGGAATTACCTTTCCAACGATATGCAACATGTGACACTGGTAGTGTTGTAAATAGAAAAGAAAACAACGTTCGTATTTTTTCAGAAATATACTTTTTTTTTTTTTAGAAAAAAACATTGCCTCGTTTTTTTCTAAATTTCGTTTTTTTTTTTTTTTTTTCAAATAGCCATTTGTAATGTATCTCACGTCTATTTAAGTATGAAATAATTTTATGTAGGTGTAATTACCGTAAATTGCAACATAAATTAAATGTTAGATACTGATATTCTACAAATATTTTACAATTTATATGAATAGTATGCCTACTAACAATGCGGGTTTCAGCGGTTTTCATTAATATCAACTAAGAAATGAAATTTTGTTTTTTCGTGAAAGCAGGCCTTTAATAGTACGAGAATAATGTTACGAACAGTATAAAATTCTATTAACTTGTCTAAAGGTAAAAACTAATACTAATTTGCCTACTAGTATTTTTCTAAATATCATATATAAATAATTTGTCGGCTAGATATACATGATATGCAGAGTTGGCTCTACCATATTGTGCAACACGTGCATTTGCATGGAGCGGCAAGTTTGGAGGGTCCGGCATAATCTGTCATAAGTATATTATTTAAATTAAATATTTCTTGTTGGAAACAGACTTCGTGATTATGGTATTTACGTTTACTAAGCTGGTCTTCTATTTGAACACTACATTCATAAATGATGTTTAGATCGCATTAGTTTAAGGTCACATGGACAATGCTAAAGCAAATGGTCAAATAAATCCGAGCACAAGTTGCTTGATTGCTGTCAAATGCAAGAACTCAATTCTCGAATAGTAGCGAAAACCTGTTCCATTTAGTTAGTTATCACAGTTTTGATATGACAACTAGTCTTGTTTTTGTCACAAACAAGTTCCTTATCATTGAAGATAGAAACAAGTTTTTAAAAAATGTTAACAGATATAGAAGAAGAATCAAGAAATAAAGATAAAAGAGTTAGTTGCACTGAAATTGCAAACTGATACATTGAGATAGAAGTTCGATATTGAATTCTATAAAAAAGATTACCATCTTTCCTCTGCAGATGTGTTTGCTTTATCTTTCACTAACATAATAGATTAATATTTAAAGAAAAAACAGACACAACGAGATTGTATTTTTAGTAAGTATTTAAGCCTTGCTGAGTGCGACTGCACTTACCCTCCCCTTAGTTGTTCATGCTGGAGTAGCATACTTAAAATCGTGACTTTTATGATTTGTTCTTTCTGGAGAAAGGGGAGGGGGCAAATTATGCCATTGCATGGGGCGACAAATTGCCTGGGGCCGGCCTTGATTATATGTATATACAAGACATTAATATAGGATGACACAATTTGAAGTAATGCAGGGTGTTTCAAAATTAATATTAGGGTTTTAAAACTTTGTAGTATCTATTACAATTAACTTACAATTGTAAATATTGTCAAATGAAAGAGCAACTCAGTTTTGTACGCACGCATGCACATGCATTGTTTCTTCTGTCTGCCATTAGAAAGAGCTAGTAGCAAAGATGTAGACTAGAAAGCAGAAAGCTTTTAGTGTTTTAATAAAGACTGAATCTGTAGTTACAGTGCAACCGTCTGTGTGAAGAATATTAAGGAGACGCTTGCAACTACGTTCTTATCGTTTGCAGTTGCTACAGGTCTAAAGCATACAGACTACGGTTTACGTGCCAATTTCGTAAATGAAATATTGCTGCATAACAATGAAGATTTTGTGGATCGTGTCGTCTTCAGCGATAAATCGACATTTCACCTAAGAGCTAATGTGAATACTCATAATATTCGCATCTGGCGGTCAGCAAATCCTCAGGAAAGTACAGTTGAAACGAGACTCCCCTAAATTGAATGTTTTGTGCCATATGACGGAAAGTTTATGGGCCTTTCTCGCCTATCGACTAGATGTGTGCCATGTGACGAATGAAGCTCACCTCGAACACTTGTAGCAAAGACTGTTTGAGGTACTCTTTTACTTGATGTATTGTTTATAATTGTACGTAAAATGTAATAAGTACTACGAAGACTTAGAACCCTGATATTCATTTTGAAACACCCTGCATTTCTCACCAACAAAGTTGGAACTAAGATGTAAAAAAGAGAGAAAATTTTCCTTATAAAGTTATTGTTTACAACAACGATATTATTATTAGTCGAGACTATAACTACTACAACAACGCGAGTTAGTATTCAAAAAAATGTAATCAAACGTACACTCGTAACCCTTTCGGACCCAGGTGGCCAAAGTGGCACACACGGGCGTGTCACTTTCTTTAATCCGCTCCTGTGTGGACACTAATTAAGATATAGTTATATTATTTTTTCCAAATATGGTTGGACCATAGTTTATCATAGTAATTTCTTTTTCTTCCGGATGTCGAATTTCCTTCTCAGATTGCACCCCAGTCAAAAATTCGAAAATTTTCGAATTTCGAACTTCCTTTACTTCTTTTTCCCTGTAGCTTCCTTTGTTGTAGAGAGACCTCCTTAAGACGTACCAGATAGATACCTCGGATGGATACCTAATTGTTGACATCAATTGGATGGGCCTGCGCGCAGTGTTGCCAATTAGGGAAATTAAAATTTCTTTAAATTTGGGCAAAAAATAGAAATTTTGTTTATAAATTCGTATCTATACGTCCGAGTGCAAGTTAGCTTACGCCAGTCGAACATTTGTCCTTACTGAACAAACACTGGTACAGATCGTTACAATGGGGTAATTAGGGGGCGAACGAAAAATTCGTAATTATGTTCTAACCCTTGATTTTTCTAGTTTTTCCCTTGTTTTCTGTTTACCGTAATTTATTTTTAGTAATTAGAAGCTTTGTTCCTTAAATATCGCCATGATACTTGTAGGATATATTAGTGGTGTACCAATGTTTAATTTAAGATAGTTTGCGTCTGTGTGGTAGCTGTGTTGCCAGCTACAGAAAATTTTAATTCCAGATTTTAGGAGGAAATTTTGGGAAAATTATCTGCTTTTTCTCTGTTATTTCCCTCTTGGTAGCTACATCGGAATAAACGTACCAGTATCTGAAAATCTGCTCTTTGCCCTACAGAACGCACTATAGAAAGTTTCAATAGGATAATTAGGGGAAGTACAGTTGAAATTTACAGTACACCTTGTTCTCTAAGTGGAAAGATAACTGTTTTTTTTTTTTTTTTTTTTTTTTTTTTTTAGGTAGAATGAGATATTTTTATTGACATGCTTACTTTATTAGATATCGTCACAATACTTGTAAGGTATATTAGAGGGATACCAAAACTTATTTTAAGATACTTTGTGTGTGTGTGTGTGTGTGTGTGTGTGTGTGTGTGTGTGTGTGTGTGTGTGTGTGTGTGTGTGTGTGATAGCAGTGTTGCCAGCTACAGAAAGTTTTAATTCCAGATTTTAGGGGGAAATTTTGGAAAAATTCCTTTTTGGCTCTATTATTTTCCTCTTGCTGGCTACATTCGAACAAACGTACCAGTGTCTAAATGCCTCGTCTTTATTCTACACAGCGCACCATAAAAAGTTTCACTAGAATAATTAGGGGAAGTACAGTTGAGGTTTATAATAAACCATGTTATGTAAATGGTAAGAAAAATGGTGAATTTGTGAGGTAGAATGAGATATATATTTTTTTTTAATTTCATGCTTACTTTGTTAGATATCGTCATGATACTTGTGGGATATATTCTTGCGGTACCAAGGTTTATTTTCAGGTAGTTTTCGTCTGCCTGGTGGCAGTGTTTCCAGCCAAAACAATTAATTCCCGATTTTAGGTGAAACATTCGGAAAATTTCCCTTTTCTCCTCTATTATTTCCCTATTGCTGACTACATTGAAACAAACGTACCACTACCTGAAAGCTTCCTCTTTGACCTACAGAACGCACCATAAAAAGTTTTAATAGAATGATTAGAGAAGCTGTAGCCCCGGCATATCTGTTAATTTTTGCTTCTGAGGCGTAAAAAGTGTCAAAATTTCATATGTATGATGATAGAGAAATTTTTCTTTCCCTCTTTGAATAGAAGCCAGCGATTTCAGGATTTTACTGTATCTTATCAACACACCAAAGATTTTTTTAAGTGACTTGAACCCATATGGCAGCAGTAGTGCTAGATACAAAAAAATAAAATAAAATAAAATAAAATAAAATAAATAAATAAATAAATAAAAAAAATTCGGTTAGGGAATTTTTTGTAAATTTTCACCTCTACATTTCCCTCAATAATTTCCCACCCGTTGGTAACAGTGCAATGCAACTTACACCAAAAAATAGCCACATCCATTTTCTAAAACACAATGCTTGAACCATATCAATCGAATAAACGTTTTTTAAGCAATAAGTCACTAACTGAAAATGTAGGAAAACGCCAAAAATGACCTTGGTCTGAAAGGAATAATCACACAATATTGCTCGTATAGGTACAAAGAAAAACGATTTTTAAGTTACGAGGGCTTCGACTCAAATTCTGTTGATTATTTCAATAATTCGCAACATAAATAAATAAATAATAGTTGCCAGAAAAGAAACAGACATTTGAAAAAAGAACATGAAAAAGAACGATGTTTTTTTATTGAAAAGAAACTTCACAGATTTTTTTTTTTTTTTTAATACAACACTAGTGGTGTCTTTGAAAGGAAAGTTATTGAGCGAAATTTGGAAATCTGTGTTGCCATCCAATTCCCGTACATAATCTTAACGTTCCCTCAATAACCCCCTTCTCAAAGACACCACTGCCACATGTTGCATACCACTGAAAAGGTCATTCCAGCACTTTTCAAATCCGCTATGTTCCACCTCTGTAATTACAAGGTGAACAGTACGCAGGGTTGTGAAAAAAACAGGTTTTTTTAAAAAGCCCAGCTCAGTGGGTTTTATTGGGTAAAATTAGAGATGCAAAAAAGCCGGCTTTTTTGAATTGATGGTTTTTCACATAAAAATCCGGCTTTTTTGGGAAAAACGAGAATTTTGGCTTTTTTTTTTCCCTTTTCATTTTCATGATTTTTCTATCTAAATAGCTTTCTTATGGTATACTCTATAGTTAGATAAGTTAGATAACTTTATTTTAACTTTTGAGTTATCAACATTTTTTTCTTCTCTGGATCATTTCACTTTATCATCTTTGTTTCATTCCTAAGCGCTTAGTAATCTAGCTTCTAGCGCAAAAGTTAAACTTATATTTTTCTATATATATCCGTCAAAGCGTACGTTTATTAATATATTCGTCAAACCGTACTTCCACATTTCTGTTATACTGTAGCTGTGCAATGATTTAGGAATAATTTTCCGGATACAACCTTGATTACCATTTTATACAAATAATCAGTAGCGGATTTAGAAAAGTACTTTGGGAAGGGTTTCTCTGATTGTTTCATTTTTAAAAAAATCCTTAATTTTTATTTGGAAGGAGCTTGAAGTTTATGAATACAGGCATAACTAATATTTCGTTTTGTTTATATATTTAGCAATAATCTTCCGAATACAACCTTGAAGATCATTTTACACTGAGAATCAGTGGCGGATTCAGAAAAGTATTTTGGGAAGGGTTTTTCTTTCTAATATTTAGTTTTTCTAAAAAGTCCAAATTTTTTAGGGAAGCTTAAAGTTTGTAAGTAAAGGCATAACTAATAGATATTTCGTTCACTCAGTCATGTTTGTTGTGCATTTGTGTTTAGCTTAACTTCCGTAGTTTGTTTTGGGGGGTGGGGGAAGGGTTCCGTAAAGATATGAAGGGTGTGAGGTAAGAACATCGTAACCAACAATGCTAAGTTATGCAGTACCAGATAGAGAACAACGCATACTGCTTCGTTTAATCCTTCATGTATAGTCTTACGTGGAAAATAATCTTTCCGACTTTGAAAATGAAGTGTACACCAGAAAACCTCTAATTTCTTAAAATAGTAACATTGTGGGTTACCATGTTCTTGCCTCATACCCTTCATATGTTGAATTCCTCTTGTTAAAAATTCAGAAACCTTGAGGACTGGGTAAACCATGATGGTAGTTATATAAAACTTGACTGTAGAATTTCAAGAATATACAGAACCACCCAAAACAAAGCTCTAGATATGCGACCTGTAAGCGTATCATATAAATGTAAGTATTTCTCTTACGTTTTATTTTAATTTTATTTTGTTTCAAAAGAAGGTATGGAATATTTTGAAGTAAAAATACTACATACAATTTTGCTAGTTATTTGTATATTTAAAAAAAGTACAGTATTTACTTTCAGGATTGGCTGGTTTACACCACCTGGTTTTAAAAAAGGGTTCAAAAAAAAAAAATGTGAATCGTGTGAACTTCATGGTGACTTTGCAAATATCAAACCATCTGCATTAGTTTTGTCTCCTTTTCACCTTTTAATCAAGGTGTCTCATGTTCAATTCTCGGTCGAACAAACCAAGTAGCGGTTCGGATGTCACTTTAAGCGAAAGTCTTCTCCATGATAACCTCGGTATTACGTAAGGATGTTAAGCTTAAACATACGAAACGAAACCAAATTGTATATTTCTGCTTGCTTGGATGCTTGTTTTATAAAGAAACCAAGGTTGCTTAAAAATATTGGTAGAAATTGGCAAAATTTATCGACTGCCTACGTAGCTTCCAACATTAGCTTGGATTGGACTTTCAATGGTATCTACATACTAAATTTGTAATTTAATACCTCAGTTTTTGCGTACTGATTATGATACATTGACCTTAAATTTTACATGCAAAGCAATAACAGGATTTTTCCGTTATTGTTTTACATTTAAAGTAATGACGGGATTTTCTCGATAGCTAAGGCGGGAATTTCCCAATTTAAGAAATTTACTGACCGGATTTCTTTAAGCTTATGACCCCTTCCAGCATAACCCTGTTGTTGCATAATAACACCAAGACGAAACAAACTTTTTTCTGTCAATATGTAATATAAATACATAGAGCCAAATACTTAAACTTAAAAACCCGGTTTAAACACACACACACAAAAAGAAAAAACTGGTTTAACCCTTCCCCCCAAAAAGGGTTTTTTGCTTTTTCAAAAACAACAATGGTTCTTGCCAACCCTGCTTACATTAGTATATAAAAGGTTAAAAATTCTAATTATATACATTGGTTAATTCTTTGGAATTCATAATGCAAATATGTTAAAAATTTAAATTGTTTGAAATATCTTTTCGAAATTCATGGTTTTGTTTCGAGGTTTTATATTATTATCGGCATCAACCACTAATTAAATCAGTTTTTGTGTTATAGAGAAGCGAGGGAATACACAATTTTCTACAGTAATAAGGAGGTGGATAATTTTACGCAATACAGAATAGGAATGAAGTCCCCTCGTACACTTATGATTCAGATCCCGAAGCCAGCCGCCCTGAGTTTCACTCAAAACACGCCAGGCAAATACTGGGATAATGCGTCAAGTTCAGGAGCCAAAGGATAAAAATTGGCTTTATTGAATGGATATTGTTTTCCAAAAGAAATAAAGTCGTCTTTTAAGAACTAAATTAATAAAAATGGATTTTTTTTTTTTCATTTTCAGTTGCCAATTTGGTTTCTTACAATAGATTGTACGATTAAAGGGGTTTCGTGACATACAATGATTGTATTGTGATTCACACACTCCATCAGATACACAAGAAGTATTAACCACGATCTTGCCACATGGTTAATTCCACGATCTGATTGACGTTAGTGTTGAGAAGATAGAGGCGAATCTTTAGTAATTTCCTTTTTCAAGTGAAGAGTTCTCGATTTGTAATTAACTGACACATAGAGAAAGACATGTTATTTGTTTATATTAATACCCAAGTATGTAACAGAAACAAAGGAAATGTAGCCGCATTACCTACTTTTGTTTCCATACTAGCTGAGTGCCTGTTCTTTGCACAGGAAGAATTAAGTTCAAGGAAAATGTTTGAGCCTCCTCTTCCCCTTAAGATACGCATGTCAATGAAAGTGTAATAAGATATTCTATTTCTGGCATGAATTTTTAACCCCTTTCCCTCTTAGGAAAGTTACCTTCCCCTTCCCTTACGCACTTTAAGGAAAGTTACATAATAATATCCCAGTTTTAGGTAGGTACTAATATCTTCTAAAACTCATTTAAAACGGTTCAAGTATTGCCCGTGACGCGATCATAAACAACTGATATCGTCGATTTAAATGTAAAGAAAGAAATTATAGAAAACACCCTCGTTCTTCCCTTAAAGTTGAAATTTTCAGAAACAGAAAGTGACATGTCGCCTTATTTCTAGTGAGGTATTTATATACCGAATTTCATCTTCCTAACTTGGCGTGCCCGTTACATACTGTATTTTTTACATGAATTTTGAACTTCCTCTACTCCTTTTCCTAGGATGCGCAGTTGAGTCAAAGTAATATACTTAAAATCCCAGCTCAGGGTAGGTACTAACTATTGTATGTTCAAAAATTCATTTTAGACTGCTTCACAGTTTACCCGTGTGATGCTATCAGAAACAACAGGTAAAATCGCTTTCAAATTATGTAAAATGTTCCCCTTCCCCACTTGAAATGGAAACTCTCAAAAACACTGGGACACTGGTCCACTTGCTTTTAATGGGAAGTTTGCATAGAAAATGTCACCTTCCTAACTTGACATAATCGAGAGGTATTAGGATTTTCGCATAAATTTTGACCATCTGCTCTCTCCCATAGAACACGCATTTTAATCAGAGTAACCTGATTAAAAATCTAGTTCGAGGTACGTGATAACTGCATCCAAAAGTACTGATAACTGCACTAAGAAGTACGATTAAAGAAAGTAATTATAATCGTATTAAGACTAATTTCTATCCAAGTTTTGAAGTATATTTTTTGGGGTGGGCTGTTTTGGGTTTTATTGTGGATTTTGCCCAAAAATACCCACTGGGGAATTTTGGGCTGGGGAAAAGTCCAACAACCCTGACAGTACACAACATAGTAAAAAATGGTTCACAACCTGTAGCTCTCAAACCGTTGAGATTAGACCAATTTAGACCAATGTTCAAATGAACCTTTTTGCTTAGAATTACCCACACTATCATTTCCCAAAATATTGCCTCTTCCTCCTGGGACACCCTGTATTTCTATTTCGGAACATAATGAATAATATAAAACTGTTGAAACTTTTATCATAATGGGATCATATAATAAGTACGGTAACCGATATTTAAGGCTTTGATTAATATATATATAATTAGCACCGAGATATCGGCAGAAATCACGGAATCAGTGATAAAGTAGATATGGCAAAAACTGTTACAAACTGTAGGTATGGCAGCATTGGATACTATTGAAAATTACAAATGACAGCCACTATTGGCTGACTTGTTTTGTTTATTAATGCTTCTTGTCGCAAGATTTGATATTTACAGCTTTACTATTACTCATTGTCTGCCAAATAGCGTGCTGTCCTATTTTAGGTTAACATACTAGCGTTAATAATATATTGGCTTCTTTCATCAGGATATTCGCTGTTACTGTCTTAGAGAGCGTTTTTTAAAGGGAGAAGTTCCATCTCTGGTTGCAGAGTAATTTAAGGTGGCTTTGTTTTACGTATGAATACATGACATAAAAACATGGTATGCAAACAACAAACTAATTTGTGCTAGATGACAACCAAAAAGCACGAATGCAATCTAACCGAATCAGTTAAGGGCAAAGCTGGTGACCCGCGCGATAGCGACGGTGTATATGCACGTAAGCGAAGATAGTGGAGACAAAATTGTGTTCATGTTACTTGATTCCTTATCTGTCGGACACCTTTATCCGTACGGACCATGACTTAACGCACTGCATTATATAAAATTCAGTCCACCATGGTTTCCTTGTAAACTACTATATGTTTAGAAGCATACACTTTGAATTACTCATCTTACTTGGTTAGGGATGTTACAGGTGAGATCCGCATATATTTTGACCGCTTATATATTCTTCTTTTGAAACAAAATTATGATATTTCTTCCGTAAATTTTAGAAATTATGCTAACTTTAAATAGGATAGCCCCACTAATAGAAGTATACTTTCTCGTAAATTAATAATAAATGAGAAGGATATGGAAAGTAGTAATTCGATGATATTTAGAATCTTGCCTAAAGATGTCCACAAAATAGTGAGACTGGCAATATGTTGCAGATGATTATAAATAAAATTACACATTCCAATTAAAAAACTATTTTATTTTTCTATTACATGAAGTGCGTAAATATACATACTTCAGCCTAATAAATAAAATACTTTCCTTCTACTAAATGCTTATATTTTTTCTATATTCACAATGTTAGCCGATGTGAGAGTTATACAATACATTAAAGCAAATATTTGTATTTTAAGAAGATTTGTAGAAAACTTTAATTTAAAAATAATAAAAGTCAAAAATTTAATACTATTTACAGCTTAATTTCTTCAATATAAACAAATATACTAATATGAATTTTTGTTTCTCCTTTCATGTTATATGGTAAACATCATTAGAAGGTGAAAGTATGCTAATTTCTAAGACGCTGTTGTAAGGAAGTCTAGATGCTAGTCCCATGCTTCTTTTGCACGTAGATGTGATTCAAATTGTGCCTAGAAAATGAGGAACCGTAGGCGTCAGTCCGGCGAGGAAATTGATTTTGAAGATAATAATGAGATCTGTGCTGGGAAAGAAAATCTCTCAAATACTGAGAACGTAAGTGAAATCTGTGAAGTTTCTGCGGAGAACAATGTAGATTTGCAAGATAATAAATCTTACGTTGGAAATGATGCGTATGATAACACAGTGGATATGACACATGCAGTTGTAAGAAATAGTACTATGGAAGACAATACCTCAGAAAATAATGTAGAATTACAAGATAACAAATCTTACAGTGGAAGTGATAATGCAGTGGATGTTACAGCTATAATTGTAAAAAATAGTACTATGGGAGAGAATATTTTCGAGAATAATGTAGAATTACAAGATGACAAGTCTTACAGTGGAAGTGATAATACAGTGGATGTTACAGCTATAGCTGTAAAAAATAGTACTACGGAAGAGAATATTTTCGAGAATAATGTAGAATTACAAGATAACAAGTCTTACAGTGGGAGTGATGCGTGTGATGAGACAGTGGATGTGACAGCCTCAGTTGTAAAAAATAGTACTATGGAAGACAATACTTTTGGAAGTTCAACGCCTGCAACTGCAGAACAGAGGCAAGATAATTTAGGGGAAAGAGAAAGTCAAACTGGCGACGAAGGAGTTATTGTACGTTCTTGTAATTTGATTGATACTATAAAAGTGGAAGTAAAAACTGAAGTCGAGGAATTGCCTAATACGTCTGGTGTGGAGTCTGAGCTAGAAGGGTTGAATGAATTCTTGCCTGTTAGGTGAGTATCTTAAGTGTACTTACAGAGACTGCTATGAGAACACCTTTTTCTTTGTGTCTTTTCTTTCATTTAATTTGGTGCAATAAAAAAAAAAAAAAAAAAAATCAGGATAGGATATCGTGTAGCGCAGCTTCTTGAACTTAATGCGAATTGAAACAATGCTAGTTTGGATTCAGTTATCTTATGTTGCTTACTTTCTAGAACTTTCCGCTTAGATAACGAATTGGAAAATTGTCATTCGTCATAACTAAACCTTCACGTTTTCTGTACAGTTCAGATTTTAGTTGCTTTCTGTGAACAAAAGAATCGTAATACTCGTAGTATATCAATTCTGTTTCCAGTAATTTTTATCTGTTCTTAAACAGTCCAAGTTTAAGATAGCTCGTTTGAAGTTTCTATCATTCACGCATTATTTGTTTAGTACACCAATTAAACTTACAATAGTTCAATTTAAATTTACAGTTTTTTTTAAAATCTTTTTTCTTACCCCTGTTATTATTCTTCTGTCTGTCTGCGTAATAGCATTGATTTTGGCCACAGTAAAAATCTGGATAGGTAACTCTAGTGTACAGCGTATGTCCACTTTGTTGACTTGTGACTTTTTACTACTAACTCTTTTCCTCTACATGGCTGGATATTTGAGTTTTCTCCTGTACCTACATCGCGTCATTCATTGTGTACAGTTTCCTTTTACATCTTAATCAACTCTTCTGTTGTGATGAAACTTTTTCTTCTAAAGATACACACGATAAAGTACAGTGGTACCTTGAAATACGAACGTAATCCATTCCAGAACTCTTTGAGTTCCAAGAGAAGTCTTTTTTTTTTTTTTTTTTTTTTTTTTTTTTTTTTTTTGACTGGATTAATCCTGGTTCACACGAACCCGAATGATTTTTATAGTAAAAACACTGGATTTTAAGGTAAAATAACGTGTTACTGCGCTCTTCTTTTTATTCAGAAACTGAAGCCGTGTGTGTGTGAGTTTGGGGGTAACTGGAACGCCTGACACACATGTAACATACAGGAAACAAATACAATGGAAAGTAACATACCTCAACCCACATAGAAGTTGCTGGAAGGAGGGTTACGTCCTAACAACAGCCACTAACAGATTAGGCAACTTCGTAACAAAAAAACAATCTTGGTTGCCTGTATATCAGGGTTGCCAATGCGTACAATGTTGGTACGCATTTCATTCAAATGCGTATCGTGCGAGTCGAAGGGTTCAAATATGTTCCATAATCCTATTCCCTGGAAGGGGTTCAAATACTTTCCATAAAAAG
Organism: Thermobia domestica; assembly: GCF_964235325.1. Taxonomy (NCBI): domain Eukaryota; kingdom Metazoa; phylum Arthropoda; class Insecta; order Zygentoma; family Lepismatidae; genus Thermobia; species Thermobia domestica. Next base: position 96,681,950 of record NC_137458.1, on the reverse strand, counting down.
TACGAGGGACGTTCCGAAAGTAAGTAGCGTCTTTTTTTTCACACGAACACTTTATTGTCAAACACAAATATACCGTAGCATTATGAACTATACACTTTGCACTATTTTTCGACATAGTTTGCACCGACATTGAGACATTTGTCGTAGCGTACAATCAGTTTGAAGAAACAACTCTGGTGCCCTGCGATTCAAGGAACTGTCGCACAGCCTGCTCCGCTTCAGGATTGGTTTGGAAGTGATGTCCCGAAGTGTGGCTTTCAATGCAGGGAACAGGTGAAAGTCCGATGTGGCAAAATCGAGGCTGTAGACAGGATGATCCAGTTTCTCCCATCCGAAGCGACGAATCTGATCTTGAGTGAGCCTTACTCTTTGTGGTTTTGTGTTTACGTCCAAGAGTACAACACTTTCACTCTTTTCTCGAATTGCGGCTCTGAGTTTGTTGAGGGTGTTACAAGTGGCGCATTTTTGGTTTCTTCATGGAGAAAATCAAGAAGAATCACACCTTTCGCGTCACAGAACACTGGGCAATTATCTTTTCTGCGAAGGGTGATACTTTAATTATTTTCCGTACTGGTGAACTGGGATGCTTCCACGTCATTGAGGCGGTCTTGGTTTCTGGAGTAAAGTGGTACACCCATGTCCCATCGCCTGTGATGATTGTGATCCTGAACAGAACTCAATTCCCTCTCGTGCGTATCTCGTCAACTGAGCGAGGCTGATTCCCATTGTTGCACTCTTGTGATCCGGGGTCATAGGTTTTTCGGCACCGGACACTTTTACAGACACTTTTCGGTAACCGAACATCATGGAGCATGTGACGGGCCTGAGCACAACCAATACGCAGTGTGGACGCCACGTCTTACACCATTATTCGCTTGTCCGCTAACACAATGCACTGTACTCTAGCAATGTTTATTTTATTCGTGGATGTGGAAGGATGCCCACTTTGACCTTCATCCTCCATACTCTGCCTTCCTTCACTTAACATGCAACACCAGCGACCAACCATCTGACGAAACAAGACCTCTTCATCATTACATGTCATGGTCTGTAGGCGTTCATGAATGGCGGACACACTAGTTTCACGTGCCCATTCATACCGGATAACTGCCCGCACTTCTATTGGTGACCACGTTTTTAGCACACGTCTGTTTACTGTCGTGATTTGTAGTCGAATAACTTAAGAAACTGCGGTCTGCTGCTACTCTCTCTTCTTCGGCGCTCTGCACATGCGTCATTCCACCTCCGTTGACGCACCTTCCGTCGTTGAACCAGCAACAGGTGTGGTTTCTTATGGCGATTGTTTATTTCACCTGGTGTACCATCTTGTTCAAAACAACTTACGAAACTTACGTTCGGAACGTCCTCGTAAATAAATGAATAAAAATTAAGTTTAAAAAAAACCGGGGGGAGGGAGACACCCCTAGGTTTGATTTGATTTGATTTTGAGTTTAGCATCCCGCTCAGCAGCGAGGCTATATGAGTCGTGAACGAGGTGGGAAGCAAGTGACGTAAAAATAACCGAAAATGATTGATGTTAGTGTCCAATCCATAATTTTCGGGGTTATTGAAATGATTAGTGATAATCGAAATGTCGTTTAAGTCAAAGTTCATTCCCATCAACATCGAGTGAAAAACAAAATATCCAAAATCGACGCTATTTGTTTGTTATGTATCGCGGGAAAACGGCTGATTTTGTGCTCAAGCTGGATTCTTATCATATCACTTTGGTTAAAAGGCGTATTCTAGATGAGTAGCGGGGGTTCAAACGTATATGTCAAAGATAGTTTATATGAAACGTGGACTGCGGATTAACACATGACCTCCCGCTGGGAATCAAACCGGGTCTTCCACGCCAAAGGTGCATATGCTAACCGCTTAGCCACGAAAGAGCTCCATGAAATATTTATTTTACTAGTTACTTCAACAAACTTTTTGGGGGGAGGGGGCAAGTAGGAATAAGGAGTAATAATTCTATGCTCAAATACAGTAATTTTTCGTTTTAAAAAATATATTTTTTGCTCATTTTTGGCTTACGATTTAATGTTTTTAACTTCGTCATAACTATTTCAGCCTCTTTCAGCTTCACCTCCCCCACCCCAGAAGTTTGTCATCAATTAATAGATATAACAAGTACAATAAAGTTTCTTTTTTTTTTTTTTTGTAGTGGAAATAATAAAGCGAAAAAGGCTGAAATAGTACACGAAATTTTTAATTTATAAAACATCTTACTTGCGGCACCACAAAGCGTGCTCCGATTACCCTAAAATTTTATTTTTGTCTTTTCCGCATCAAAAGATAACCTTCCCACACTATTAGAAATAAAATTGATAAATTCGAATTATTTCGTTCTACCCTAGTGTACAGTATATTAAACTCCATGTCTAACTGAACTCAGTGCCAAGCCAATCTTCCCTAGTACATTCATTTATTTTTGACATGCCATTTGACTGCAAATTTCATTTACATATATTTTTATTATAACTTTCGAAACCACTTATATTTTTAACACACACACATACTCATGTTTCCTGAAGACAGATATTTCTAAGTGATCATCTACTATATTTCAAAGACAAATTGGTCTTCTTGTAGCAACAAGTTGCTAATTCTACATGTTTTTTCTTTCTTACATTTTTGATGAGTTGATTGTCCTTAAACATGTGTATCTTCTGGTAAAATTATGAAACCACCGTGGAGTTACTAAACTAACCACTCGAGTCACAATTGGCGATGTAAACGCGGTGCCCTTTCAACCGTACTGCAGTATGGCAAAAGTGCGCTTATGCGGTGGTGTGTCTTATGGTGTAGTTTCTTTGGAGGAAGAAAACCCCAATTTTTTTATGGAGCTTATTGCTGTACAGGGATTTAAGAGAAAAAATGATATAACGTTGTGCACTTAGGTTACACATATCCTTAGATATAGGATTTTTTTTTTAAATCTGCGCAAGTCGTAGCCCACTTACTGGTTCCTTAACTGCAGGGTCCTTGTTCAATTGCTTTAAAAGCTCAAGTTCGTATTATTTTAATCATATATGAGGGGATTTGTAATTCTCTAGTGTAAAGCAACTGATAACTTCTCTGCAGAAGATTATTCACTTGTAGCAAAGGATATAAGATGAACGTAGGACTCCAGAGAGAAATAAAAACTTTTAATACAACAGTGATTGTTTATTACTAATTAGAGCATTTAATAAATATGTTTTATACTCACACATCACAAAATCCATTAGACGATTATATGAAGCATAGATATGCAACAGTTTATTTTGTTGTTATTTTCTATTTCAGTTGATCGAGATAAAACCAAGAAGTAACACACAGTAAAGTTGATTACACAAGTAAAATATGTCTATGCATTAGTCAAATAAATAATTTCTACTGCATAAAATAATGCGTAGTACGAAATATGCATCAAACAGCGTCTTTTGATATATGCATGGCCAGTTTGTTGATTGGACTTGAACGTATTTTGAGCACCGAATCTATATAATTCGGTCGAGGTAGGCTCTCCACCATGGGTCAAACTCGTAAGCTAAATGCAGAACTAGCGTGCGCGCCTTTGGTGCAGAAGACCTGAGTTCAATTCGCAGTGAGAGTTCATTGATTTGGGTCCCACGTTAAGCTGTAGGTCTACGTCTCATATAGTCTTGCTGCTGAAAGGGACACTAAACTCTTAAGAGTCCTATTACATTAAGCCACTGGTGACACAACCAGTGAATGGAGAACGTGGCTGGATATTGAAGTATACAGAACTATTACACTCAGGCAAGTGCTGGCACCACCAAGAAATTGATGGACGAGCTCAACAACTGCCTGGGCAACCATTGGCGAGTGATTGTGTCAGCAGATAGAGAAACTTTTGAGGTTTCACTCGCAGCTTCTGAATTCAGAACTATTTTCACCACCTCTTTACAGACATTAATAACAATTGAGCTATTGCATATGATTTCTTGACCTTGACGATAAGTTCGGCTATCTTATAATTGATTTTCTATACATTTTGGAGACACGTGCCGTAGTAGTCATGGTTTTAGTGTGTGTGTGTTTGTTTAATTTTACTTACGAGCGACAATAAGTAAGAAGAAACTAAGTGAAAAAGGAATCTAATCCGAGATTTCAATAGATTTATACATTTCATGGCCCCAACATGCTGAAAAAAAATATATTTTATGATATCTATCCGTTCGTTCTTTCGTCTCATAAAAACATGTTTACTCGCCTAGAGGCCATACTGTTGAACGTACCCATACCAAATGTTAAACTTAAGGTTTTTATGAGATTCTCTAGGAGGGATGATTTCGAATTTTCTTCCTGCTTTCCAAAATAAGAGTAATTTACTGAAGGGTGGAAATGAAAAATTGCGGTTTTCTCGGAAACAACTGTAAGAATTTCATTTAAATTGTATACTTCAATATTTCATTAACAACCCTATACTTTATCAAAATTTTTCCTCTGAAAAAAAAAAATCGAGAAAGAGTAGTTTATTCTCAGAAGATTTTCTCATGAACATCTCAGTTGATTTTATTCGTACTTAATAAATAAATGCTTCATTAAAAATTCCACAATACGAGAAAAGTTATTTCTCATTAATACAGTCTAGAAACTGTAATTTACTCTTGAAAGCAGCTCGGAAGCTTAACGCCGTGGAAGCAGCTCAGAACACTTGTGTGAATGTTGAAGGGACTGTTAATTACAGCTTAGCAACCAATACTGCAATAGATTTCTCTTCGATTGCAAGAACCTACAGATCTGCCAGGGCTAGATAGGCTGAAAATCATGGATTCCGAGGTCGTGTGCCAGGCTATAGAGCCTAATCCGAAGACTATCATTTTGAGGTTATCAATTGAGCTCGGTATCTTAGCAAAAGCATCTAGAGCTGTCGAATTATGACTTAAGTAGTGACAACTCAAACACAGGGATGAATGTGCTGTATGAAAGGAAAGTCTGAAAAACCCGCTTGATATGTATTTGCTGAAGATTATATTAACATGCAGCTTAAAGTAGATCTTATTTCGAAATCCTAACGTATATGCGGTGGTTAAAAAGATCCGGAACATTTCCACAAATACAGATATTTCAGCTCAATGTGATGCTGTGCGTTGGAGAATTTGCTAGAGGATAATCTGTTCCAGAAGGTTGAACCAATAATACCAATCTGTACTTCGAACATTTAGAATGGATGTATCGTAGTGTGTGCCGAAAATATCTGGCATTGGTAAACAGAAAGCAAGGTATTCACAAGTAGAAAATCTCATATGTCTTCAACGATTCCTGGAACTTAGGGAGTTGAGCGCACTCAGCAGAGAGATTAGTGTATGTTCCGATCTAGGACTAACTTCGGAAATACAGATCATTCTTTAAAAAAGCATTTTGTAGGTCGAGAGTGATTCATGCTGAGGTACGCTGAGCAGTATCGTTGAACAAGATTTTCCCAAATATGCTCGATAGAGTAATAGGTCTCTGGGAATTTAGATACAATACGAGCGCATTGCGGTTGTGCACTATCATCCATGTACTGGACTAGCAAATTATAGGAATAGTGTTGGAGGAGGATGTCGTCACGATAATATTGTGATGAATTGTTTGTTTGGTGTGGAAATCAGTTTTCTTACTCGTATTAAAATATATCGCAAACCATAATTGATCCACGATCTGTGATCGAGCAATTACCAAACGAATTGACGTTCAGAATCTGAGAAGAGATTGGAAACCGAACTATTCTTGTCCCATCGCATATGTTTCTGGCATCATTTGCGGCGCGTGGGTGTGTGTGTGCATGATCAAATGACTTCCAGTCGGCACCCTTGGTAGGGACAATTGATGACATATGATTGTATTGTAGTGGCATTAGAATAGTAATCATTTTAAAAAGCTTCTTGTCTTGTAAGAAATAAGGTTTGACCTTCTCAAATCCGTTGAAATTGGATCAGCGAGCAGTCATCCAGTTTCTAAATGCATCCGTGGCACCCATTGTGCACACACTTTTTGGTACTCCAGGTCCTAAATTATTGTTTGTGCTGTTCCATAGATCATATTAAGTTCCGTGGACATTGCTAGAATACTCATACGCCTATTGTTGCAAACATACTCATCCACCGTGGTACGGTTGTGATCTGTGGCAATAATATACGCCCTACTGGGACGGAAAAGATTCCTTGTTGTTCGATCTATGCGAAACATTCATGCTTTATTGAATCCACGACAGTCATTTATAATATACATGCATCTCCGTAGACGTCTTTCATCCGACGGAACACCTCAGCTGGTTCACATTCTTTTTCACACAGAAACTGGATAACTACTTGCTGATCCTACTTGGACGGATTTGGGGTGGTGAATGCCATGGTTCAAATCATACTCCTCCAAAGGCTGGAAACGTTTCACAATGATTGCTGCATTAATCTCACAAGTATGTACGCTACTGTATACCACTACAGCAATACAATCTTGTGATTAACTGTTCCTATCAGGGTTGCTGAACGGGTTTCATTTGATTACCCTTATGTAAATTTCGCCATCAAGTGCTCGCGTACACTGATTTCTTGACATACATGCTCAGTTCGTTCAGCCATTCTGCGAACAGTTTGGTGGACTGCATGCGTTCCTGTAGCACATAAAAGATATTTCGCTAGCTGAGAACGTGACCACTGTTTACATCGAGACTGCGACAAATAACGGTCCTACGTTACCTGGCCTCTCTGTAACATTGATTAACAGGAGGGCTGTATTGGAAGCATTTTATAGTCTAAATATTACATTTTTATCCACGTCAAACTCTCGTCACTTCCGTTTGCGTAGTGTGTAGTTGCCTATATTTGTTATAGTGCAGTTTTCAGTATTAATCAAATGAATTTTTCAAACATTTTTCTTCAAGAATGCGATTCGTCTGAGATGGTGGTGTTTTTCTTATGGCCTTCTTTATATGGAGCTTTCTTTCTGTCATACAGAGAGAATTTTTCATGGAATGACCCAATACGAAACAGAGTTGAAGGGATGTACTTCGGTTTTTATCTCAATTTTATTTACGTGTTTATTTATTTATATATACCTATGCCTCATACCAATGTCCGAAGTTGTTCGCCGAAATGCAGAATAAAGGATGGAAAGAAAAAAAAATAGAAATAATCTCTTGACTCTTTCTTTACCAAGTAGATTTAGATGGAAACGATTGTAATTGTTCATCCAAATCATATTTTGAGGTTCCAGTTAATGTACATACGGTATATTAAAAATCAAGTAAATCTTGATTCTTAACATAATCGAATTTATTCGTGGTAAAACTATTGTCATTCATCCTAATTATATTATTATATGTATATTAATGTCGTTATGTGTATATTTTTCAACGTCTGTTACTTCTAAATTGTTAAGTGCAGCAGTTTGTGTTACATTCTTGAGTGAAGACCTGTAATAGTTTATCGTGAAGACGCTTGATCCCCGATCGGTAGATAACGAAGTTAAGAATAATGAAAATTGTTTATATTCAAGAAGAAAAGTCATAATTGAAGAAGACAATTCAGTAGCGGAAACAGTGTAGTGAAGATTGATACAAATATTGTAAATATAATCATTTTCAGAAGAGGATTTACAGCCTGAATTAGAGGTAAGAATCTTTTAATAAAACAAATTTTCATATACAGTATATTGTGGTTAGCTTTTAGTTTTGTTTGTAGCGAAGAATTCAAGTACAAATCATACACATTTCTAAAATTTAATTATAATTTTGGTTTGCACTTTAACTTTAGTATGGCTGTTCACATCAAGCTTACAGATAATTTATATATATGTGTGTGTGTAAAAATTAGAAATTAGTACATTACAGGATTTTTTCACGAATTTGGCTATATTTTTCACTTATTTAAAATCTATATTTTTAGTAATCATCTTAGTTAATAAATACTGAGTTAAGATCTACAGCAGGTATAAATGAAATGATGGACATAAGTATTCACGCAACGAACTAGTTTCCATATATACACTCTCTACTTCATTATTTTATTTCAAAAAGTAGAGTTAGATTTCTATCAAAACTGTTAATATATTTATTGGAGCAGTTTTGTAATATGAAGTTGGACAATAAATATTGTATCAGATCAATTTAATTGAGATTTAGTACACCCTAACTTCTAGGTGAAATGCTGAACAGCTGCTGTGCTCTTACGATCCTCTTCCACCATAACTGTGAAGTTAGAAAATGTTCTTTTCCGGCATTTGTAAGCCGAATCCCTAGATCCTCACTCAATATCCGAAACATACTCTTGGATACAATCTCATTTTCGCCATGAAATTTTGCTTCCGCACCGAAGTTCATTGCAGTCTGTTGCACTGATTTGTTATGGTCTGTGAAGTCCTTATAGTACTTAGGGGGCACGGTGGCTCAGTGGTAGAGCGTTCACCTCCGGTGCGTGGGGTCCCTGGTTCGATCTCAGTTCGCGCCGTGTGAACTTTGTGGTGGACAAACACCGTGCTCGTGGGTTTTCTCGGGGTTCTCC